>NC_141294.1:15774492-15834732 GCF_037954325.1 Fistularia commersonii | reverse complement strand
TGAAGCATGTAGGTCTTTGCTGCTGATGTTGGGATTGATGACTTCACGTTAAGATCTAGATTCTTCATTCTTGGACCTTCTGTGAGCCGACCTGGTGTTTGGTGGGGATCCAGTCTTCCTCCTCATTCCTCCACCGGTGTCCCAGCTGAGATCCCAAACTACTTGAACACCAGTCATGGAGGAGGAAACCTGGATCTTCTGACCTGCACCTAGGGCAGCAGGTTCCTCTTGGTGACCGCTTTCCTGCACGAGATCCTCAGATGCTGGGCCATCTCCAGCCACAGTGCAGGCCCCCCCCCCCCCCCCTCCGTGGGTGTAGAAGCCCGTTCACATCGGGGTGCGGAGCTCAGATGGTGCGCCTCCATTCCTGTGTTCCCGGGGGTGGAGGAACCTCCTGAGCAGTCTGAGACGTGCTGCTGGTGGAGCTGCCTCTGATCCAAGGCTGGAGGGGGAGGGGGTCACAGCCTGGGGGTTCCCTGGAGGGGGCAGGTGTAGCCTTTCTGAGGAGGAACCCCTCCCCTCATCACCCTTTCACATTTCTTCTTCTCCACCTCCCGTGATGGACGCCCGAGTTGGTGTTGGTGACCTTTTATTACGGGGTTAAAGGTCGGATCTCCAGATGGGACCTTCAATGACCCCCATCCAGGTCTGCTTGAAGCCCATTGAACCTCTGGAGGACATGTCTTGGGTTTATCCTGCACCTTCTCCCTGGATCAGAAGAGATTTCTCCTTGTTGTAAATGTGAGGGTGGATTTGACCTTCTGCATTGATGAGCGAGAACTCCAGTTGTTGGATGAGTCAGGAAGACCTCCTTCAACCCTTCATTATCTCCAACGCTTTCTCCTGCGCTCAGGTTTGCAGGGGGCTGGAGTCCATCTCCGCTGTGATTGGGCGAGAGGCGGGGTTCACCCCGGGCTGACCAATCACAGGGCCACTTGCTCCCCCTGCCCGGGCCCTGCGGCCTGTCAGTGCTCCTGGTTCTCCGCGTGCTGATTGGATGTTGGGTGTGGGTGAAGAAGTGGATGCAGCTGGTTGTCCTCTGAGGAAGGAGAGGAGATCCTGTCGGACGCCGGCGCCACGGCACCGCCGCCGTGAGACGAATAAGAAGGCGGCGTGGGGGGTTTTGTGGGCGCCGTCGCCCCGAGCAACTGGCTCAAACAGTGGAGGGATGAAGGTGTGAGGGACCCGAAACAAACACAGAGGTTCCCGCTGAAGGTCTGGATCGCTGGATCCTCTTCGAGGTCAGATGGTCCCGAAGGTCACAAACGGGCAAAGCTGAGGAACCCGAGGAACACGGGAAGAAAGAGAGAACATACACTTTACAGCGAGGAGGTCCCTGGTTGGATTCCCACATCTGGCCTGTCTGTGTGGAGGCTTCATGGTCATGTTCTGCGTGGCGTTCCTCAGGGTTCTCCAGGTTCTGCCCCCAGTCTAGAAACATCCAGGAGGTTAACTGGGGGCCCAATATTGTCCAGACGTCTGAATGAGAGGGTGAAGCCGCTGGGCGACAGATGTCGCCACGGCAACTGAACCTTCAAACTGCACCTTCGGGCGGAGCAGAGCAGGCCAGATGCTGCAGGCCTCAGGAGAAGCCAAAGCTCCTGAGCTGAGAGCAGCAGGAGGAGCACGAGGAGATCCAGATGTTGTTTGTTTATGAGTTTGCTCTGCACAGCTGTGGGACACCGCCCCCAGGTGAACATCTCACCCTCTGCTCTCCAAACACCACCTCAGCATTGAGCTCCTGGTCTTCATCCAGAGCCAGGAACATCAGGTCACACCTAAAGGGGTGGATGGTCCTGGAGGTCTTCTCCTTGTCGGGGGAAAGCTGGAGATGGGATGTCCTTTTGGCGAGATCTGAACTCTGTGTGTGTTTTGTTCTCACTGCTACATGTTCATACATATATCTGGAGAATATTAACTGTGTGTGTGTGTGTGTGTGTGTGTGTGTGTGTGTGTGTGTGTGTGTTGTGTGTGTGTGTGTGTGTGTCCGAGGGGTCAGCAGGAAGAGGCTGAGTTTGCGTCTTTGTCCATCAAATCAATTATTTAAATCCCCAACAATGGTGGGGTTCTGCTGCGGCGCTTTCCACGTGTGTGTGTGTGTGTGTGTGTGTGTGTGTGTGTGTGTGTGTGTGTGTGTGTGTGTGTGTGTGTGTGTGTGTGTGTGTGTGTGTGTGTGTGTGTGTGTGTGTGTGTGTGTGTGTGTGTGTGTGTGTGTGTGATCTCCACACCCACTCAGTATGGAGATGCTGAATGAAGATCTCACCCTGTGAATGTGTCTGTCTTCTCAGGCGGCGTGAGGACACGTGTGTGTGTGTGTGTGTGTGTGTGCTTACATTCACATGGCAGAATTCACCTGTCCTACATGATGTCAGACACATTGTTCTCCGCAGCGTGGCTGATGGAGCCACCAGTCCCCTTCCCAGAAGATGAGGTTTCCTTCTCCCCTCAAAACCCTCCTGATCTCCACCACCGCCTTTCTATCCAAGCACTAGAAACCTGGAGGACCTCTGAGAAGGACGAGGAGGTCCACAAGCCCTGGATTTGTGCACGTTCTTTTGAAACGGCTCCATTCCTGCAGAGCTCTCATGCATCCGCTTACTGGAACCACATCGGTCCCTGCGCACGTGCACAAGTGTCCATGTTTGACCAAACCAGAGGACTTCATCTTCCTTGATGAAGAAATAGGATGAGGAGGGAGATGAATGACCACACTCATGTGCTGCACTTGTCCCGTGTGTGTGTGTGTGTGTGTGAGCCCATATATCTCTGTCCAGACGGCCCTGCAGTGTGTTCCTCCCAGCAAATCTCTGCTGAGGAAGCACTCCCTGCCTGCTTTCCTCTTATTTATCTATTTCTTCTTCTCTCCGTTTCCCTCCCTCTTCATCTCCCTGTGCATGACGCTTCTTCTACGTTCTGCTCGCCCTCCACCGTCCTTCGTTCTGCTGACGCACACGTACACACACACCGCGCACACACACACACACAGATCTGCTCTAAGGAAGGACTTGTAATTGTGTTTGTGAGTTTGCGCTCCGGAAATAGCTCGGTCCCTCCACGCTGCTCATCATCAGCCGAGCCGATGCTCCGCGGGACGTTTTGAAGGTCCAACCAGACGTCCCGATGGTCAAACGTGTCCCTCTTCTCTCTTCTCAGTGACCTGCTGTCTTCTGGCTACACGGAGAGACATGTGGGAGAGGAGGGGAGGTCCGTCGTCACCAACGTAAGTGTCTGCAAAAACACACACACACACACACACTGTGCCTGCCGGCGGTGGGTTTTCCTTTGGACCTGCTGTGTGCTGCTGCTGACGGTGCGTTCAGTGTCAGAGAAAGTGGGATGTTTTTTAACTTCTAACTAATTCATAACAGTCAGAAACAAGATGCATTACTGTTGTATTATGTATGTACATGTGTATTTATATGGAAGTGTGTATTTATACCCATGTGTATTTATTTGCATGTGCATCCCCATCCGCGGATCATTTGGTACCGGTCCACAAAGAAAACCTTTTTTGGTACAAATAGTTTTTTTTTTTTTTCCATTAAACCTTCCAGACCTTATTTTGAGAAACGACTTTTTCCGCCTTCGGCTTACTGCTGCACTCACCTAATATATATTGTAATTGTTGTATTCAGATTAAACATTTTCAAGCATAAAACTGGTCCCTGCTACAAATATCGGTGATCGGTGATATATATGCCAGTACATGTGTATAAATAAGCATGTACAGGCATATTTACATGCATGTGTGTATTTGTGTATGCACATGTGCAATTACATACATATGTGTATTTATGTATGTATGTACGTACGTATTTCTATCGGTGTACATGTGTACTTATATGTAAATGGGCATTTATATGCATGTACATACATGCATGCACATGTCTATTTATGTGTATTTATATATGTATGTACATGTATATTTCCATCGATACACATGTATATGTAAATGGTTATTTATTTGCTTGTGTATTTATAGCAATGTATATGTATATTCATATGCATGTTCGTGTGTATTTTTAACCATTTACATGGTTACATTTACATCCATGCATCTACATGTATATTTATGTGTATGCACATGTGCATTTATATACATAGGTAAATGTGTCTGTGTGTATATAGATATATATATACATGTATATTTCTATCAATGTACATGTGCATTTATATGTAAATGGGTATTTATTTGCATGTACGCTCATGTGTGTATTTACATGCATGTCCATGTTTGAACCGTAATTTCTGGACTATTGAGTACACCTAAATATAAACCGCACCGTCTAAAAATAACTAAATAAATCCGCAGGTATCCCCGTTGTAACATGAGATATTTACACAAACAAACATGTTTTTAAACTTTTAATCAAATACATACCTGTGACGTCCACAAATACGTACAGGAAACGTTTTTTTTCCCCCCAAACGGTGCCTGTAACACATAATAAATAACATGAGGACTAATTCATACATTTTCTATCCCCGCTTTGTCCTTCTCCAGCTGATCGCAATCTTTGTCTTTGCCCCTGCGCGCTAAAACCGTTGACGTCCGTGTCGGAATTGAGAAAACTCAGAATTTCACGGTCATTTCATCAGTTTAATGTAACGAGGCTAAATGTTTTGGCAGCATGAAGCTCATTAGCACAAAAAAAAAAAACAACATAAATTAGCCGCCAAAAAGCGTGGAGGGGGAAAAAAAAAAAAAAAAAAAAAGCGGCTTTTAGTCCGGAAACGACAGTATACACATGCATGTACATGTGTGTATTTACGTGCGTGCAGATACCCAACCCTTGTGCATGTGAGACCTGTCCTGTACGGAAATCAGTGAACCAGAGTTGGAGCCATGAAGGTCTTAAAACACATCAAAAGTGAAGTTCAGCTGTAGAGTATTTGTTTCCTGGTATCTTCTGGGTGCAGGTCCAGGGTCTCCACCTGCACCACTTCAGAGAAGCCTTTCGTTTTGACCCCGACCCGGATAAAGATGGCCGAGTTAATCCTGCAGACCTCCCACCGCTTTGAGCTTCATAATGAGCAGGATCTTCTCAGCCCAGCAGCAGATTAGTGAGATATTGAACCCTCAGGAGAAAGCGAAGGTGTCTGGACATCTGAACTCGGAGGTCGTGGCATCTTCATCGCCCTTCCGGTTCTCCATCCGGAACATCTCTTGCCTCTTGTTGCCATCAGGTTGTCTAAGAAGCCAGAAAAAGGAAAATAAATAAGTAAACCAGGAGGTTCCTGGCTGGATTCCCACTGGAGGGCTTCCTGTGTGGAGTCTCCATGTTCTCCACATATCTTTTGGAGATCCTCCGCGTTCCTCCAACAGTCCAAACACATGCAGGAGGTCCAGTGGAGACCTCACATGGTGCGAACGTGCGAGTGGGAGATGCACGTCTCTGTAAGAGGCCCTGCGATTGGTCCAGATGCTTCCTGCAAAGAACATGCATATTTTGGAGTACTAATAAGTATTTTGCCTGAAAAGGGCTACTCCCTTCCTGACCTGAAGGTGTGAGGTCTTCCACGCTGATGGAACACACACTCACACACACACACTGCAGTGTTGTGTTCTGGGTGTTCCTCTGTCTGGTGAGAAGTGGAGCAGAAGGCTAGGGGCTGATGGCTGGAGGATACCGGAGCTCTTATAAATAGCTCCTCCGTCTTCTCCTTCACCCCCGCTCAGCGTCGGGGTCCAGTTCTTCACCTCCTCTGGTAGCATCCGTTCTTCTCTCCGCTCCTCTCCTTTCTTGGAAGCTCTGCTCGTGCAGAGGTAATGATGATGATGAAGAGGAGGAGGAAGAAGACAACCACTCAGCGGGTTTGTTATCGTCGTTAGCGGTTTCGCTAACCTCGCTCAGCGCTGGAACCCACCTGATCTCCGCAGGATGGAGGTTCCAGGTGGAGAGTGAGAGATGGTGGTGGAGGCCGGGTTGGGCGCGGGACCAGTAATTGATCCTCCGCTAAAAGCCACGTTTCCTCAGGGAACCCAGGCTTCCTGACTAATGGCTCTCAGGATGCAGAGATGGGGCAGGAGGAGATGGAAGAGGAGGAGGAAAAGATGGAGGAAGGGGTGGCGCTGGAGGAGATGGACATCCAGCAATTAGACACACTCATGCAGAGATAACAGGAGTGTATTGGGAGGAGGACACACCCCTCTGGAGGCATAGCTGGAGGAGGGGGGTGTGACAGATGGATCAATAGAGAGATGTATAGATGAATGGATCGATATATAGATAGATGCGGCTTCCATCCTGTGGTCGGCTGAGAAGATCAGTGTCAACAAACCCCGCTGTTTGCAGACACCGATCGGAGAACGGACATTTTTAATCTGCGTGTCTGTGTGTGACAGGGAGGAGAACACTGCTACTACCAGGGGAAGGTCCGAGGTCTGCAACGCTCCTCCGTGGCCCTCTCAACCTGCCACGGCCTGCAGTGAGTACACGTGTGTGTGTGTGTGTGTGTGTGTGTGTGCCACTACTTAGCCTCCAGGTCAGTGTAATTAGCAGCAGCCACCTGGCCTCCGCGATCCCCCATCCTGTTTTTCTCCGAGTCGCCCCCGGAAGCCCCGGACTTTCAGCGGAGGATGAACTTCTCAGGAGAACCCTCCAATGTCTCTGAAGAAGCCATGGATAGAAACGTGAAGAACATCACACCAGGAGGAGATCCCCCCCCCAACCACAACCACCACCACCACCAACCTCGATCTCACTGGTTGCTAGGTGACAGCCCCATGCTGTCCAATCTGATCCTGCAGATGTTTCAAGGTCCGGCAGCTCTTCATCAGAGACCTTCACCCACCTCCTTCCACGCAGGCAGATGAAGGTTGGCTCCGCCCCTCAGGGGAGTGACAGCTGTCAATCAATGTGCTCTCCCTGCAGCTCCTCCTCCTCCTCTGGAGGCGATGAGGAGGTCAAACAATCATCTGAACTGTTGCCTGGAGACTGAAGACACAAGGGTCACAGACCCTGTGTGTGTGTGTGAGATGGAGGGAGAAAGAGAGAGAGATCTGAAGGCAGAGGTCATGCACTGGTGTGTGTGTGTGTGTGTGTGTGCTCGGAGGAGCCCAGGGACTGCAGGGTGTCAGGGGTTAAACATTACAACATTATAAGCGGAGTGCTTCTCTTCTGCTGAGTCAGGTGCTCACCATCATGTACATCCTGCTCTCCTCGCAGCTGCGTCTCTCACACACACACACACACACACACAGGCAGAAACTCTACCCTGTGATCCATGAGGCTTTTAAGAACATGGTTCAGGTTTCTGTTGATGGCATCATTCAGATCTAGGCCTCCAGATAGAGAGAAGATGAGGAACACCATGAAGATCTGGAGATGTGTTTCTGAACTGATCAGTGAAAAGTGGAAGTGGACATCGAAGCTTCTGCTGCTTCATGACTGGAGATACTGAGATGTTTGAGCAGCAGTCAAAGGTCACATTCCCAGGACATCTTCAGCGTGTTGTGTATCTGACTGAGTTCCTGTTTTACATCAACCATGGGAGACTCAGAACACTTCAGACAAACATCTCAAACCCTGAAGGTGACCTCTGGATGTGGGGCAGCACTGTGTGTATGTGTGTGTGTGTGTGTGTGTGTTTGTACCAATCTCCTGATAGCTCCATCTAGAGTCAATGAACCGATGATGTCCATGGAGGGAGTAGCTGAAGACCTCCTCCACCCTGCTAATGAATGAGGGGATGACCTCCAGCCTGTGTGTGTGTGTGTGTGTGTGTGTGTGTGTGTGTGTGTGTGTGTGAGAGCCATCACATAGAAGCTATCTTGAATCCCAGAAGAGCTGTAGCTCCTGGGTGGCCTGTGTTTGGAGCGGGTCTCCAACTAGGCTAGGAGGTTGTATGACAAGGCTGAAGTTCCAGGATGAAGAGATGGTTCCACGTTTGCCGTCGGTGTTCTGAACCCTCTCGTGTTCTGCGGGTGGCAGGAAAGTTCTCTGAAGTCCTGGAGCTGACCTTCTGGACTGAAAGCCATTGTGAGAATGAAGACCCATGTGTTGATCTCTCTCTCTCTCTCTCTCCCCTGCTCTCCACCAGTGGGATGTTCTTCGATGGTAACCACACCTACATGATAGAGCCTGGTGGACACGACGGCAGCGACCAGGTGAGTGCGCCATCACCTGGATGAGCTCCACCATCTCAGGTTTGCTATCTGCTCCGTGGTGACGTGTGGGAGATGATTCCCATCTGTTGTAGGCGTGGAGGTGAAGGACAGATCTCAGGTGGAGACGTCGAGGTGGAGACTCTTCGTCTCTTCTAATTAACTCAGTCCAGAGGAGTGTCTTATCATGTCCCTGCTGGAGGGACGGAGTGTGTATGTGTGTGTGTGTGTGTGTGTGTGTGTCTTATCTCGTTCCTCTCGGCTCCGTCTGTGGAAAAACCACTCGTGGACGCCGGATCTGTGGGTGCAGCTCAGATCCTGGTTCTCCTCCAGAGGAGAGGTGTTTGGGAGGAGGGGTGTATGGAGAAGAACCGGCAGGAGTTCTAGGACCATATGGAACCCCATCTGTCCCTTCTGGGTTCTCCGGACCTTCTGCAGGGCGTGTCCTCTGCAGGGCGTGTCCTCCTCACACCGGGATTTGAACCAGCAGAACCAGCAGATTTGAACCGCGGCCGGGGTCAAAGGTCACGGGCTTAGAGCAGGACGACACCCCTGATGAGCTGTTGCACCTGTGTGCCACTTGGGGTGATGGCAGTGTGTGTGTGTATGCTGGTATAATTTGTTGCTGTGTGTGTGTTTGGTGCGTGTATGCTAGTTGGATGTGTGTCTTTGTGTGTGTTTGTGTGTGCATGTGTGTGTATGCTGGTGGCAGTGTGTGTGTGGCAATAACATTTTTTTAGTCTGGATATTTTCCCAACTTACCTGCAGCTACTACCTCATGGTTGGAGGCTACACACACACACACACACTTTTTCTCCCTGCTGTGTGAGCAGAGCTCCCATTTGCACTCCATCCCAGAGTGCACGTGGAAATATTGCTCTCAGGTTACCATGGCAACAATTATGCGTCAGGGTCCCGCTGGGACCCCCAGGAAGGGATGAGGAGAGGATGTGAAGCCGTCAGAGGATGCAGGAGATCAGGTGTCCTTCTGGTTTTTTTGTCTTTGTGAGGGCAGGTTTAGCTCGAGGTGTTTCATTTGGAGGCGTCTGGAGGTCCTGAACCCCTCAAACCTCCATCAGCACCTGCGCAGGATCATCCGGAATCCTCCATCTTGATCGCTTTATTTGTCTGAACGCTTTTCAGGCCTCACGGAGGTGGAGCTGAGAGGATGTCTGGGTCTCGGTGGGGGAAGGGGTGCTTCTGGGTGGCGGCAGGTTGTGCTCGCAGGGGGTGCTTGTTGAAGGTGCCAAGTGGATTTTATGCTGACAGAAGCTCCAGGGTGAGGCTGATGGAGTGGAGTGGGGCGGGTCGGTGTCGGGTGGGGTGGGGGTGGGGGGTTCGGGGGTCTCCCCGTGGCCCCCGGCCAGCTCTTGCTGCTGAAGCTGCAGCGTTTCATTCACACATGCATGGAGAAACCGCGTTCCTCCTCCCCACTTTATATTCATGAGTCTGCAGCCTGTCTGAGGGACCGTCTCCCACGGCAACCGCAGGCTCCGCCCCCAACCCCCCCCCCCCCCCATCTCTTTGTCGTGCAGCATATGAAAGCCATCTGTGTTTAGATCCTTAATCTCCATCGCTGCACACACCCCGCCGAGCCCGTACGCGTGTGGCGGTTTTATGTGTGTGCCGAGACGTCTGATTGGCCGAGAGCGAAAATGAGGGAGAACAAAGAACTTAACCGACCCCCATCCCACCTGCACCCCCCACAGGTCAGGAAAAAGCAGGATGCTACATGAGTTACTGGTGCAGCAGCCACTGGGAGGATGCTCACCATCACACACTCGTTCCAGAGATGTCTTATTGACGCCAGCAGACGTGTGTGTGTGTGTGTGTGTGTGTGTGTCGTCCAAAGCCTTCCTGGGAGACGAGACGAGGCAAAGCCTCTCTATGGCCTCGCGTGAATCTTCTCCCGTCTGCTGCTGCTGATACCCGTCATTCAAGTTCAGCTAATTTCCCTTGTTTTATGGCGTTTATGTTTCTTCTTAAATTTCTGGCCATTTTAAGACGTCTATTCTGATGATTTTGTCTGAAGGTTGGTGGTCCTGTGTTTTCCTTTGTTAACCGTTGTGAATTATTCAGCTGCTTGCATCTGCTCCATTGAATATCTATAGAAAATGGGCCAGACGCTGTTTGGGGGATCTGAACTTTGGCTCTGACCCGGTGGCGCCCTCTATTGGCCGCCCCCTGCAGACCCCCGGGACCCAGGCGGAGATCACCTCGGTCCGTGGACTGATGGTGACCCTCTCTCCTCCTCCGCTCCGCTCAACACACACCTCATGTGATCTCGGTTTTTAATAAGAACAGATCTGGAGAACAGTCATTCATTCATTGGCCACGAAGTTACAAACAAAGAGTTGGACGTGTTAGAAGACTGGCTGCTCAGTGCTCATAATGCAAAAATACACCAAAGGCATAGATTACAAGTCACGTTGCTATGACAACCACCAGATGGTCCTAAGGCTCCCCTTGGCTGGCAGAGGCTTTCTGGTGATTCTGGAGATTCTCAGCTAAATTAAATAACAAGGTGAGCAGAGGCGCCTTCATGTCAGAGCTCATCACATTTCATTCTAAAGACAGTTAAATTCTACATTCGAAGGTATAAAGTTAAAGTAGCTAACACAGTGTTTGTTTTAGTAAGTTATAAACCCCTCCACGTGGGAGAGGTGGCTGAGTGAAAACAGTGCTGATCCTTCATTGGAGAAAACAATCACCACAGTAAACATTAGTGCACGGAGGTTTTCCTTCTAGAACAGTCTCATGGCGCCAGGCTTTCCTGTGTCATTTGGCATCCAGTGTCAAGGCTTCATTCGGAGACAGGAAGTGGGTTTGACTGCAAAAAAAACAAGTACAAGTAACAGACAAAGTGTCCACGTGTGAAGGACCGAGGCTCGCTGGTGGGTTCCGGATGTCTCTCAGAGACAGAGTTTAGTTGATTCTCCACAGGGGTTAGAAGTACGGCGGTAACAGGTCATCCTGGATAAAACGGTGATGTCACCGAGGCCGGCCGACCGCTCCTCGCTGTCCTACTGTCCCTGCGTCAGCACCGGGATGTCGATCTCTATGGCGGACATTCGTGAGCGGGTGGAGTAGCGGTGCCCGGTGTAGGTGGAGCCGTAGGCCTGGGACGGGGCGTAGCTCTGCGACGGGGCGTAGCTCTGGGAAGGAGCGTAGCTTTGAGACGGAGCGTAGCTGTAAGCCTGTGCCCCGCCCACCTCTGACCCGTACCCATCCGGGCCGGAGATCTGGGACACGTACACCTGCGGCGGCGCCGGCGGCGCCAAGCTTTGAGGGTAGCCTTGCGACGGGACGTACTGCTGCGCGTCGATCACGGTGGGGGGGAAGGGCTGGGAGCCGTAGACCGGTGACGGGGGGAAGCCGTTGGTGGTGAGGGGCTGAGCGGACAGGGAGGCACTCATGGAGGGCAGGGGGAGCCAGAAGGGGGACGGGAGCTTCTTACACATGCAGTACCACATGAACATCATGAGGGCGGCCAGCATCAGCCCCCCCGAGCAGCCGATGGAAACGTACACCGCAAAGCCCTCGGAGAAGATGTCCGCGTATCGGACGTTCATCTCCTTCGTGCGAAACAGGAACCAGACCGAGGGCGCCATGGGGATGGCTCCGCCGAGGAAAAAAAACATGGCGGCCACCAGGTGACAGCCGGCGCTGTTGACCAGGAACCGGGTGGTTTTGATGTCGGGCTCCGGCTTGTCTGAGCAGCAGCAGGTCTTACACATCCCGGTGGTGCAGAGCACCAGGGCCGTGGCGGCCAGCAGCAGGCCCGCGGGCAGGCAGAACTGCAGCAGCCTCATGTCCAGCTGGTCCACCTTGGAGTACCACTGCAAGCGGGACAACAGGTTTCCCGTTAGGACACAAAAACTACAATGGACACCCTGCGTTCTGTCTGCTCACAGGTGACGTGGACTTGAGCAGTGTCTGTGTGGAGATGTGCCTGACATCGAAGAACTCTTGATGGCGATGAAACCAAAAGAGTTCATCTTCAAAGATTTAAAACAATGGATGCTGCATCCTCCACTGTTTGGGAAGGGAGGCAAAAAAATACAGAACAGTGTAGCATGTAAGATAGCATAGCATGTAGGCGTGCACAACTACATGCGTAGTTGCATTAGCGAGGTGCAGCGTGTCTAACTACGCCGCCCTGAACCGCAGCCGTACCTCAGAGTCGTAGAAGTAACAGCCCGAGTAGCCGTCCTGCTTCACGCATTTCGCCCACAGCCCGTCGTACACGCTGACGTTCTTGGCGTTGCGGTTGAAGGTGACCAGTCTGGTGACCCGCCACTGCGGGACTAACGTCGCCAGGGTCAGCCCCCCCACCGATAGGAAGGCGATGATGAAGGCAAAGGCATTAGTGGCGTGGATGTCCCGGCAAGTCATGGCGCCCGCGGCCGGGAAGAAACAAGGCCGCTTGGAAAATACCTGCTAGCAGAGAAACACAAAAAGGCGACGCAGGTCAGAGACACTATACCATAACACCACGACCGTGGCACATTTTCTTCATACAGAAGACCGTGTGTTGTTATCCAGTGAGTGTCCTCCTGCTGTGAAGTAAGCTAAGTGTGCCACGGACTGACCCAGCTTCGGGCTGCCCCGCTCGCCGTGTATTCACCGCGGTCTAGTTGACCCAGTATCCGCAGTCCCCGGGAAACAATGCTCTCATTTCATTAGCAAACAAAGTGGGAACGACTCGGCCGCCAAGAACGTCTCCCCGCTTGCATTACATGGAGCGAGTGGCTAAACAATGAGATGTTTGAGCCTATATATGTGACCAGACGCCACCGCGGGGTTGGTTGTGTAAACTTGACCTTCGCTGGGAGTCTCTCACAAACAGACACGTTGTGATATAATGTTTGATTATCCATCCTGTGAAGGAGACACTGCAGCACCCAGTCTGAACAGTCTTCACATATATCATCTTCAAATAGAGTTAACATCGCGAACACCGGCCTGAATACATGTGTTTTCCACCTAAAGCTGATGGACTCTCCATCTTGTTACTTCAAGTTGTTGACAGCCCGTTGGGTTTAAGACACCGTTGCTGTGGACAGCAGTCTTTCCTTGCAAAAGGACCTGGAGCAGGGTCAGGTAACCACGGCAACCAAAATTGCTAAACACAACACAAACCCTCCAGTCTGGCAATGACAAGATGATCCCATAGATTTTTGTTGGTTCCCAGCAGCAGGTACTTGTCCTGTCTGGTTTCAATTTGAGTGACCAAGTAAACTTAATGAATGAAAACATTTAGGAAACCTTATCGTGTACTGGGACCTCCACCACCCCGGACACACTGTCCGCTTAGGCCCGGCCTCCACAGCGGTAGAAGAAAGGAAACACAGCAGAATGTTTCCAAATCCGACTCCAAACATCAGTGTGTAACAGCTATGAAGTTAAACATGAGTGTGTAACAACTGTGGGGTTAAACACCAGCGCGGCGGTTAGCCTAGCCATCCGGGCTAACCAGTTTAACTGAAACTCGATAGACAAGTGGAGTTAACGGTAACAAACACCATTTGACACTGTTAAAAGCAGTGGACATGAATCGTGGTCTTTTCTAAGATTCGATCGTCCGAACGTGGAAGAACTGAAGGGGCTGTTGATCACTTTAGGATGGAGCTGCTGCTGCTGCTATCCTGTTAGCTGTTAGCTTCTAGCCTGTTAGCTGTTAGCCTGCTAACTACACGGAAGACGGCGACCTGTTGCTTCGGGGTTCCCTCCGGGTTTAATGAAGTGTGTGACCAACAACGCAGTACCCTCCATAACTGCGCTAAATTACACACGGAATACAGTACCTTGTGGTTCCAGAAGTACAGCGGAGTTTCTAAAACCGAGAAAGATGGGACATTTCAACCGTCTAGCCTACATCTCGGCCTAGAGGGGGAGGCGCGCAGCGGAGCCGCATGGGCTCACTGTGCCCTCAACTCTGCCTGACAGGAGCGCCTTCGACAACAGCGTCCGGGAATAGTTGTCCCTTGTGTGCAGAGGCCACTCTATGTTTGCATCCATGCAGAAAACGCTCACGATGGCACGAATATATGAAAATAAAGACACGTAACGACGCATTTTCTGTTTTTCAGGGAAATGTGCAGATTCACATGATCTACAAATCTGGAGGGCAAGAGGGACTCCGTGATCTCCTCAAGGGTACCATAAGATTTCATTTTGTGTCTGAATTCCACACGTCCTCCTGGCACCAGCAGATATTGTGTGATCGCTATGGATAGACATGCTGGAATACTGATCACAGTGATTTTCTAGGTGACCTTCCGGAGCCACCTTTTCCCAGCCCACCTTTCCCGGGGTCGAAGGTCGTCCACAGGAGGCAGAAGAGACAGGTGCGATCCCTTTCTCGCCGAGTTACTGTTATGTCAGCAGGCTGCCGTTTGTTTCCTGCCTTCGTGTTTTCCCCCAACCTAAAGACAGTACAGTTTCTCAGCCCTCACACCGGCTCTCCATCTCTATCTTCTCCTCTTCCCCTCTTCATGAAATATTCATCCATGTTCTGTGGATAGAGAGCGTGCGGTGCCGCCTCTTCTCAGGCGCAGTCCCTCGTCTGCAGCTGTTGCCCTCTCTTCTGAGATCACATCTAGTTCCGTTTAGAGAGGTTCTGCGGGGTCGACGTGATGTGTCCCTTCTTCTCAGAGATGAGATGATGCTCTGACGTTGCTCTCCGCGCGCAAAAGCCCGTTCGGGAGGAGGAGCGCTGTCCGGATGATCACCGTGTTTGTGTTTCGGTGCTTCTCAGGCCTCTCGAGCGTCGAGGAGCGTCGAAGACGAGACCAAATACATCGAG
Source organism: Fistularia commersonii (assembly GCF_037954325.1). Classification (NCBI taxonomy): domain Eukaryota; kingdom Metazoa; phylum Chordata; class Actinopteri; order Syngnathiformes; family Fistulariidae; genus Fistularia; species Fistularia commersonii. The sequence goes on along the minus strand of NC_141294.1, from coordinate 15,819,817 downwards.
CTGATGGTGATCAACGACCATCTCATGGTAGGCGATGAGCCCAGAGGAGGTCTCCACGCTGAAGCTCCTCCTGTGGGGTTTCATCTCGGTACTTGTTGTGACAGCATGGCGGCGCTCTGACCCGCTCCCCTGTGTGTCTCCTCCAGTACAAGAAGCACCGGCTGTCCGTCGGACACACCAACAACTACGCGAAATCCGTGGTCAATATGGCCGACATGGTGAGAACCGTATTGATCGTCTTGTTGGAAAGCTTTCCCGCCTCCTTTCCCGGCATCCGGGCGGCAGGACGCATCGCAGCGTCCTCTCCTTTCGGCCGCCGACCCGCTGCTCGGAGCCGGCGGAGCAACAAAGCTACCGCTTCTCCCTAGACAAACGTCCGGGTGTTTGGTTCTGAAACCCGAGCGGCGGCGGTAAGCTGAGAGGCCCTGCGCTGTGTCTCGCCGTTGGAGACGTTCACTCCAAGGGCGAAGGCCCTCTTTTGGAAACCTTCTCCGCCAGTGTTTGCGGAGACTCTTTTGTCACTCTCCGTTTCCCCTAGATTTTCAAGGAGCAGCTGAACACGCGTATTGTGCTAGTTGCCATGGAAACCTGGTCCGCCGACAACAAATTCAACATCGACGACGACCCCCTGGTGACCCTGAGGGAGTTCATGAAGTACCGAAAGGACTTCATCAAGGAGAAATGCGACTCCGTTCACCTCTTCTCGTGAGTCCAGACTCCGGGAGATGTTTTTCGTTTTTTTTTTTTTGTCTCGCCGTGGAACCTAACGGGACGTCGCTTTGTTTTTGTCTCCAACCAGGGGGAATCGTTTCCATAGCAGCTGGGGAGGAGCCTCCTACATGGGAGGGGTTTGCTCCCTCACCAAAGGAGGGGGGGTCAATGAGGTGACCTTTCGCCGACAACGGATTCGAAAGCTGGCCAGCTCTCCTTAGGACATAGATCAGAATAAAACCCGTCATAGGACAAGATTCAGTTCAAAGTATTTACTGTCATATGCACGGTGTGGAAACGTGTTGGAAACCGTGGAAACCGTACAATGAAATTCTTACTTTGCTTTCCAGGCTAGAAAAGTCTGCAAATAGTAATAATAGAAAGAATAAAAGATGATAGAATATGAAATATAAAGCAAATGCAAATGCCCTGTGCAGGGAACTGTGCACCGAAATGAAATGGCAGGAAGTAGGGTCTAAATAAAAATATTGCACGGATGAGCGTGGCAGTCCAGATGGAGGTGGAAGCGTCCTGGAAAAAAATATTTTGGTGATGCATGTAAGCAGCATCAGCGCCGTGCTGCATTCAAAGACATGTTTGCGTATTTGTGGCGGAACGAAGGACGCGATCTAGCATTTCTTTGTAAACTCCTGCACAGCTTGTCTCCTCCGTCCAGGTGTAACCCTCTGTCCCCTCGTCTCTTCATCAGTACGGGAAGACCGACGAGATGGCCATAACTCTGGCCCAGTCTCTGGGACAGAACATCGGCATCTTCTCTGACAAGAAGAGGATCCTCAGCGGTGCGTATGCCGTGTTTCTCTTACACATACACACACACACAGCAGCAGGATGTAACCGGCGTGTTTTGTCCGCAGGCGAATGCAAATGTGACGACCACTGGTCAGGCTGCATCATGGACGACGTTGGGTGAGTGAGCTGCATTTCTGTGGCAGGTGGTTTTCAAAAGCCCATCCATCTGACCCACAATGCACCTGCGGCTGAGCTTAACGCCACACGTTAAAAGACACCCGTCCAGAAAGGCCGGAGTACGTTGTACGTCCTTGAGGACGGTGAATAAACAGTTGTCAAGATGCAAGCGTTGCACGTAGAACACTGTAAAAATATGGCATTTACAAGAAAAACACACAGAAAAGAGCCCTGTTGTTACCATGCCAAAATAAGCTCAAGTAATTCATTTCTTATCATTTATAAATATAAAGAATTTTTTTATCAAGCATTGTTTTGTTAAATTAATGATCCGATCTTGTTTTGCCGAGTAGCTGCTGCAGTTCACCGTTCCACCACTAGGGGGCAGCACAGGTTTAGCTCACGTCAGCGGTTGTGCGTTATGTAACGGTTTGCGGTGCGCGCGTGTGTGCACGCACATCCGAAGCCAGCCTGTTTCACTGTTGTGCCACTGTGAGCTGTGTGTGTGTGTGTGTGTGTGTGTGTGTGTGTTGTCAATTCCCTTTTCTTAAATCCCTCTCCGGTTTCCCCTCTATCCCGAATGGGACAGCAGGTGAGCTGAAGCTTGGCTAGAACGTTGCTTGTGCGCCCCGAAACGTCTGGCTGCCTTGGACGGAAGGGCTTGTCAGTCACCACAACCTTTCCCTGTTGCCCCCCCCAGCTTCTGTCTGACCAATGATTGGACAGCATGCAGCCGCCTGTACTTTACCCCTTCCACCTTTCCCTGTCCTTCGTACACCGGCTGCATTTTGTCCCAATCATTTCAATGTTGTTTACTTTCCCGGCCAAAGCGCCGTGCCGATTAACCTCAGGAAAAAGAAACAATTCAACGGGCCGGTTCTTCTGTTGATGGAAGACGGCCCCCCGCGTCCCTCTCCCGGCCTCAGAAAGCGTTCATCTCGCCGGTTTGCCCACCAACAACCGATTGATACAGTCTGCAATGTCATTCCCAGTATTTGCCCTCCCCTGTCCCGTAACCCCGGCCCTCTAACACCCCGCCCCGTCTGCCGGGCTCCCGCGCTGACCTGGCTGCGAAGGCCCGAGGTCACGTGACAGAGGACAGGCGTCCCCCTCTTGTTTTTGGGAGGACGGGCGTCCCCGTCCTCTGTGGAAGGACCCCCAGACACGCTCTGTCGACATCAAGTCAATGGGATTTCAGACACCTGTATTCAATGTCACGTCCATCCGCGCTGGTTTTCTTGTTTGTTCAACCCCTCAGCGTCTGCATGCCCATCACTCTTAACACCACTAAACTATGCTCACACTGTTTCACCGGGTCTGCGTGTGTGTGTACATGAGTGTGTGTGTGTGTTAACCCGTTGTTGTGTACATTTCTACATGATGAGGCTGCGTCCGATAGCCACGATAATCCCGATTTCACAAAATCCATGGTTAGCCTGAAGTAAGGTCCAGTCAGGACCTACATTCATTTAGTTTACTTTCTATTAAAAGTAATAAGTCGCACAGACTTGGGGATTTTACGTTTCGCTTATTTTATCCGACCTGCCAAACCGTTTTCTTTGAATATTCGAATAAGAATTTTCAATCAATATTGAATTTAGAAACTCCTTATTTTTTCCTTTTGTTTATTTTTGTATGGATGATTACATACAAAATAATGTCGCTACATTTACATGAGTTACATGAGTTTAAAGTTGAAATAAAATTCCAAAAAAAATTTAATAATTTAAATTTAAATATGAAATATCTAAATTGCAATTTTCATTTTGTTACCAAGCGTCTCTAAATTCTGGATCCATGATTTTGGGTAGGGGAGCTCTGCCTGCCCACTAGGGGGCAGTATAGCATGTGAATGAATGGGAGTGACTGTTTTGTTTTAGGTGCTTATGAATACAGCCGTATTTACATTCTCCTAAAAAAAAAAAAAAAAAAAAAAAATCACCTTTTAATGTCTGAATTATTTTGTTCCACGTCCGTCAGCTTCCTCGTGACTCGCTCACCCATCCCGTCCGCCCTCGCTGCCATCGCCCCTCGGGGTCCAATCGGGGATCAACACTACAAGATTTTGACAAGAGTCGGCCCCTTGGCATCATTGTCAACCTTTTTAATGCAAATCCAACAAGGCTGAGCAATCAGTGCATATAGAAAAGTGCCAAAAGTATTGTAGTGTGTGTTGTCCACGGCTGAAGGTGCCATGTGTAAGTTCGCCCCTTTTTATGACGTCAAATGCATCCTTACGCTGTTTAGATATGTCCAGGAGTTAGCATGCTAACCCAGCCCTGACTAGCATAACGGCGGCCCAGAGTCTGTCCTTTTTTTCTGCTGCTCGAGTCCAGCAGGAGAAGATGGAGGCATAGCGCCGCCCGGAGGCCGTTTCCCGTAAGCGACGCACCAGCCTGGGAGAAGCCGTTCTAAGCTAATCCATAAGATATGAATCAACGTCTGCATTAGCATCGCAACACGAGCTTTTAGCCCTGCGGTATGCAGACGGGTCAGGATGAAATGCCGCTCCTGTTATTGATTCGTGGGCCATCCGTAGAATCTGGACTTCCAGTGATCTGCTGCCTTCCATCCTGGACTTCAGGATGCGTGTCAGGAACCCTTGCAGGACTCTGTAGCTGCCGCGACCTTGTGTTGAGGAGATGCGGCCATTCCGATTGGAGCGTTAGTGGATCACAGACGTGTAAAGTCTTTCTTGTTGTCCACACTCTGTTGTCGTTTCCGGTCTGGAGTTGGCGGTATGTTCTCGGACAAACGGCGAGCCTTTGTCGGGAGAGCCCGACTTCCAGCTGCCGATGAACAAATCTTACACATGGCACCGTCAGAGACCATCCCACCCCCGGCCATCCATCTCTGCAGGAGGCTTCCTTTCCTCGTGGTCGACGCGCCCCCTTCCGGTCTCTCCCACGTGGAGTCGGTTATTGCATCTTCTCACGTCCTCCCGGCCCCCGGGCTAGTGCCGCTCAGATTTGGCCAGACGGCTCCGGAACCGGGCCGAATATCGCAGACGTTGGCGTTTCCGCCCGTGGAGACGAACAAAGCGAGGGCGGCCCCTCAAAGGGTCCGAGGCTCGGCGATGATGCAATAAGTGCTGGGATTCGAACCGTCGACGGCGCTAAGGTTCGTGACCACACCTCGGAACCCGCCTCCATCCTTTGTCATCGGTCGAGTGTCTCAATCCTCAGCAATCACTGTGTGTCTGCCCCCTTGTTGTAGTAAGGAGCTCCTCCCGGCCGTGAGTATTCCTCACCTCCACCGTGTTCACGCTCCAGGGCGTCCAGTAGATCAGGACACCTGAGAACCTGCCTCTCTTCTCTCTGTACTCTGCACTTTCATGTAACGTAATCCACTACGTGGACCTGAGATAAGCTACTCCTATGGCTAGTGAATCTTTAGCGCCGGCTGCTAGCCGTCCGCTAGTTGTGTGAGCGTGCTTGCTGTAAGGCGTCGCCGTAGTAACGGCGTCCTATGCTGCGGTTGTGTTGAACAGCTTCTACCTGCCCAAGAGGTTCTCCAACTGCAACGTGGAGGAATACCACAACTTCCTGAACAGCGGCGGAGGAGTTTGCCTGTTCAACAAACCCCTGAAAGTGTGTACACACACACACACACGCACACACACACACATCTCTAGCGCCACATAGCAGTGTTAATATGTGCGTGTATATTTCCCTCAGCTGCTGGACCCCCCCATCTGTGGGAACGGCTTTGTGGAGGCCGGGGAGGACTGTGACTGCGGCAGCCCAGTGGTGAGTGACCTTCTGTGAGGGACAGCGACACCTTCCTGGACCTCCTGAGCGCCGTGTTGGCCAACTTCTCTCTGAGATCTTGGAGCAGAAGGACCTCAAGTTCTATGAAAATGTTACATAGAATTAAAATAAACTGATGACGTGAGCCGTAGGATGAGAACCTCCTGCAGCAGGCTGGTCTGCTAGTCTGAGGGCATCTAGACCGTTAAACAAGATGACATATCATCTGCTACTAACTCAGTGAAGGTCCCATGAAGTCAGAGGGGGAACTGGAGGACCACAGGTCCTGGAGCCTCCTGGAGGGAGATGTTGACGTGCAAACTGGTGTCCCTGTGTTGTGTCAGGAGTGTGCCAGAGAGGGCGACGACTGCTGCAACAAGTGCACCTTGACTCAAGGCTCCAAGTGCAGCGGAGGACTCTGCTGCAAAGGCTGCCAGGTACCAGCGCCTTCTTCTCCGCATCCTCCGTGTCCAGCATGAACGAGGGGATGGGTGGAAAGCTGAAGCTTGGAGCAGGAGGTCGGTTGCCGACGAAGGTCCGCAGGAACTCACTCCTTCCTCCCGTCCCTCCTCTGCTCACTGCTGCCGCAGATGGAGTTCATGGGGGTCGTGTGTCGAGACGCCGTGAACGACTGTGACATCCCGGAGAACTGCACCGGAAACTCCAGCCAGGTCAGAGCCAGAGCGCCGGAGCACCGCAGGAACACACACCTTCTCCAAAAGAACCACACCCACTGCGGCAACACACACACACACACACCTTCTCCGCAGTCTCCTGCAACTCTCTGAACTTTGTGTTTGGTTCCACAGTGTCCACCCAACCTGCACAAGATGGACGGCTACACTTGTGAGAAGGACCAGGTGAGATCCATCCATCCATCTATCTATCCATCTATCTATCCATCTATCTATCTATCTATCTATCTAGTCTTTCATTACAAACGTCCCCCTGTGGCCAGTGGTGGTATTACAACAACAACTTCAGTCGGCCTGAACTGATTGTTATAAACAGAATTTATAATAATGATAATAAAAATGATAACAATGATGATACTACCAGAGCCCTTCCAAGTTCATCTCAAATGTCCATGTCTGTCTCCAGGGTCGCTGCTTCAACGGCCGCTGCAAAACCAAAGACAAACAGTGCAAGTACATCTGGGGAGAGAGTAAGTGTGTGCCGTGTTGCGCAGCGGCTCGCCGAGCCTCGGACCGACCTCCGTCTCCGCTAAGGAGACCTTCCGGCTACGCGTGACGTCACGTCGCCGTGTTTCCCCCCCAGAGGCCACGGCGGCCGACAAGTTCTGCTACGAGAAGCTGAACATCGAGGGCACTGAGAAGGGCAACTGCGGGAAGGACAAGGACACCTGGATCCAGTGCAACAAGCAGTGAGACGATCCTCTGCAGGGGTTTTGGGGGGGCCGGGGGTCTCCTCCCGCGGGTCTTCATCTGGACCTCTGTTCCAGGGACGTGCACTGTGGCTACCTGCTGTGCTCCAACATCTCCCCGGCGCCGCGGCTCGGGGAGCTCCAAGGAGGGCTGACCTCCTTCTCCGTGGCTCGACACAGCGCCTCCCTGGACTGCAGGTGTGTGTGTCTGTGTGTGTGGGGTTAGACCAGGGGGAATCCTCCATGGTGATTCATGTGTGTGTGTGTGTGTGTGTGTGTGTCAGCGGTGCTCACGTGATGATCGACGGGGACACGGACCTGGGCTACGTGGAGGACGGGACGGCCTGCGGGACCGACCGCATCTGCTTCAACCACAGGTGTCTCCCCATCCAGCAGTTCAACTTCAGCACCTGCCCCGGGACCACCGACAAGACCATCTGCTCCGGAAACGGGGTGAGAACATCTGGACCTTCACGTGCAGGCACTCACGTGGAGAGAACACCATCTCGGAGTGCTGCAGCGACGTATGTGTGTGCGTGTGATGGTCTCCCCCAGGTGTGCAGCCACGAGCTGAAGTGTGTGTGCTACCTGGGCTGGGCGGGAGACGACTGCAACTCCACGTCTCCGTTCAGCTCCCTGATCGTCGGCCCGACCGCCGCCGTCTCGGGTAACGCCCGCCGCCCCTTTCTCACCCCCCCCCCCCCCCCCCCCGTCTTGTTCCCGCCCTATTCTCCAGCGCTCCATCCCACCCACCCACCCCCCCCTTTTCCCCCCTCCGACCCTCCTTCTTTCAGCACCCCCCACCCCATCTGTAACCGCTCACTTTCCGTTCACACTCGTTCTTTGTCGACAGGCCGTGTCTGACGCCGGGGCTCGAGGTCAGACTTGACTTCATCTTGTTGTTTTTTTGCCCCCTCTGCCCCACTTAGCTCTGACGCCGCTGCCTTCTCGGGTGACGGCAGTTTGATTGTTGCCCCCCCCCCCCCCCCCTTCCTCCACTGCCCTCGCTCGCTGTGTGTGTGTGTGTGTGGGTTGTTTTGTGCATCCGCTGCAGTGTGTTGTGCCCCCCCCCCCTTTTGAATTTCCTCCAAAAACCAGACAAACACCCAGCCGACACACAGCTGTCCCCCCTCCCCCGCTCCTCCTCAGGTATCACCAGCACCAACATCATCGTGGGGGCCATCGTGGGCTCCTTCCTCTTCCTGGCCCTGATCCTGGCTGTCACCGCCTGGTGCTACAAGTGGGTTCCTCCCGTCAAGCGTCCAACCTCCGACACACACACACACACACACACACTCACGGGACAGCCGAGAGAATAACGGAAACAGATGGTGTGAGGGTTGGGAGGCACTGACGAGCAAGCTCTGCTAGCGCTAACAGCTACATGCTAATAACATGATGCAGTCATAGGTTTAATATTCATAGTGGAGGCCTGGTGAGCATGGGGGGCTAGGCTAACGCTAACTCTCAGAAAGGAAGGTTACATGAGCATCTAGACGGAAACATCTAGACGTGGAGCAACGTGGGAAGGCGTCTGCCGGCTGCTACTGATCACACTTTTCATCTTCCTCACAGGAGCTACAAGCAGAGGTGCTACGTGGAGTCAGAGGTTCACCGCAGGTTCTGCCGGTGCGTCCGTCCCTGGGGCCTCCCCAGCCGTGTGTGTGTGTGTGTGTGTGTGTGTGTGTGTGTGTGTGTGTGTGTGTGTGTGTGTGTGTGTGTGTGTGTGTGTGTGTGTGTGTGTGTGTGTGTGTGTGTGCGTACGCATTTCAGGTATCTCAGGTGATCTCTCATGAAGGTTCAGGTACTTCAGCTGGATCTTGTAGATTCCTCTGCTCATTTCTGCTCAGCTGTCACAGCCATGGTTGCTATGACAACGATCTTTGAACTCTTTAAAATCGGTTGAAGCGGAGCCTGGTCTCCATGGAGACAGGACAAAGCGCAGTCCCACAGTGGTGAATACGCACCAACGTCCACGTGTCGCTTCCCAGGGACCACCGTCTGCCAGGTCGCCATAGCGAGACACACACACACACACACACACACACACTCACATCCAGACCGAACTGTATGCGTGTGTGTGTGTGTGTGTGTGCATTTCAGGTATCTAAGGTGACCTCTCAAAAACATTCAGGTACTTTTAGCTTGTTCTTCTGCTGCTGTTTACTGCTCGCCTCTCACAGCCGTCGTCGCCATGACGACGATCTTCGACCTCTGAATTGGGTTGAAGCTGAGCATGGTCTCCATGGAGACAGGACAAAGCACAGTCCCACAGTAGCGATTACGCACCAATGTCCACATCCGTGCGTCAGGTCCCCATCAGGACCGCCGTCTGCCAGGTCGCCAATGTGACACACACACTTACATCGAGACTGAACCATGTGTATGTGTGGTGTGTGTGTGTGTTTCCACGCCTGCAGGCAAATGCCACCGGGCGATTACGTCACAAAGCCCGGGGACGCAGACTCCTTCTACAGCGACCTGCCCCCAGGGGTCAGCACCAACTCGGGCTGCAGCTCCAAGAAGAGGTCAGCCTGCCTGTCCCACCTGCAGCTTTGCACCCTGTCCTTCACCCCCTCCATCCCATCCATTTCTCAGAACATCTCACTGTTTGGCTTCAGGTGTGCGCGCTCATCACCACCCACTCATTCTGTTGCTGCCAGTGTGTGTGTGTGTGTGTGTGTGTGTGTGTGTGTGTGTGTGTGTGTGTGTGTGTGTGTGTGTGTGTGTGTGTGTGTGTGTGTGTGTGCGCGCGCAGTCGCTGATATCAGAGCACCACGTCTGAACGCCACTGCTGGGACTTGAGGAGGTCAGAGGTCACAGCTCCATGGACCACGGCCATGATGAGTGTGTTCCCCCATATACACACACATGCAATAATTCCGTACCCATGAGGTCTGGAGCTCTGTGTGTGTGTGTGTGTGTGTGTGTGTGTGTGTGTGTGTGATAGGACTGGATAACCTGATGAACACACTCATGGCCTCATGGCTTGCAGTTTCACTCATCTGCTGCTGGGCATCCTCATCTCACCCTCGACCTCAATGGTCCTCTCATCGGCAACGTGTGTGGGTGTGGGTGTGTGTGTGTGTGTGTGTGTGTGTGTGTGTGTCCAGCATCAAACAGCAACCATTTACTAATCCCACCTCGTCCATGCAATTGGTGTGTGTGTGTGTGTGTGTGTGTGTGTGTGTGTGTGTGTGTGTGTGTGTGTGTGTGTGTGTGTGTGTGTGTGTGTGTGTGTAGGTCTAATGGACTCTCCCACTCCTGGAGTGAGAGGATCCCAGATGCCAAGCACATCTCTGACATCTGTGAGAATGGGAGGCCAAGGAGCAACTCATGGCAGGGTAACACCCACATACACACACTCACTCGCACACACACACTCCATGCTGGTGGCTGTGGGTCACTTTATGTTGTGTGTGTGTGTGTGTGTGTGTGTGTGTGTGTATCCCTGCAGGAAACCTGGGTGGAAACCGGCGGAAGCTGAAGGGGAAGAAGTTCCGTGCTCGTTCCAACTCCACAGAGTGAGTCCGCCGCCGCGATGAAGCGTTTCCATGGCAACGGAGGGCGAGGCTGTTCACCTGATGTGGTTCTTCACATCACACCCTCAAACAGAGCCTTCCGTGGTCTCCATGGTTACAGTAACATCCCTCCTCTGCCCCCCTCCCCACCGAACCTGCGTTACTGTGGTTACAGTAACATCCGTCCCTTGGACCCCCAAACATGCGTCTCCATGGTTACAGTAACTTCCCTCCCCTGGTCACCACCTTCAATGAATGAGCCCCCCCCGTAATTCCCCCCAACACACACACACACACACACACACAGTTTGCACTGGCTGCCCCCCCCTGCTCTGACAGTTCTGTGTATGTATGGGTGTGTGTGTGTGTGTGTGTGTGTGTCGGGGGGGGGGGGGGGGGGGGGTGTCTTAGCTGCACCTGATCTCATTCCAAGCATGCCCCCCTGCTTGGAATAGTGTGACTGCTCCCGTGATGCTCCTGGTTTCCATGGCGACCTCCCCCCATGGCTCCGCCTCCTCCCCCTCCATTGTGGAGTTGCATCTTGGTCTTCAGGAAGTGGTTGCTCTGCTCTCCTAAACTCTGTTCCTCTTCCTCCTCTCCTCCTCTCCTCCCCCCCACCACCACCACCGGCTTGTGTCTGGACATTCATCCTTTCATCCCTTTTTCATCTCTTCTTCTTTCCACTCCATCCCTTCTTCCTCTCCTATCTTCTTTGCCCCCCCCCTCCCCTCCACACAGGTATTTAACCCCAGACTTTTATGATGTAACTAAATGGGTAGAAGATGTGAATAGAAACACTCGAGGACCGTGCCCTAGGTATTTCCTCGGAGCTGCATGCCGTCCCCCCCCCCCCCCCCTCCTCGTCCCTCCCGCCCGCCCCCCCCTCGCTGCTTTGGCTCATAGTTTGAATCCCGAACCTCCTCGGAGACCAGGAAGTCGGAGAAGAGCAGCGAGGGGTTTTCCTGCAGGGTTTTTTTTTCCTCCCGGAGAGGCCCGGGTGTCGTCCGCTGCCTCCGCCTCCCTGGGTTTCAGCTGAAATCCGTTTGTCCTCTCCTTCGCGTCTTCTCCGCTGCTTCCCCCCTTTAGTTCCCCTCCTGTCTCTGCATGCCGGGGTCGCTTTCCACATTTCCACAACCTGACACATCAAATCCAACGCCCCAGGAGGTGCAGGGAAGCTGAGGGGGGACACAGTCAGTCCAGCTCTGAGAGAAGGTCGCCTTACTGAAACGAGGAAGATAATTCACCTGGTTTGCCCCCCCTCCATCTCCCCCGCCCCCCGCCGCCAGAATGGACCGGTCCACCCCCCCCCCCCCTGCCCAGCATGGACTGGTCCACCCCCCCCTGCACCCCCAGCATGGACTGTTCTGTTCTGCCCCCCCTCCCCCTGTCTGAGGAGGCTTCCTGTCTGGATCTTGTGTCTCCCTTGGGTCCCTCCGCCCATCCGGTCTTCTGTCCTACTTCCTGGAAACACACACACACACACACACACACACACACACACACACAGGTGTGTGTTTCCAGGAGATGCCCCCCACCCCGCTACCCCTTAAATCTGAGACGTACCGCTTTGTTTGTGAACTTCACCTCAGCTACCAAGGGCAGGGTGGAGGCTGAGGATGGATGTAGATGAGGATGAGGAAGAAGACGAGTTCACCCTTGAAGTTAGCCAACGTCAGCGTCCAGCTCGGCCTCCCGATCCTGGTCCCGATTGGCTCGTCCGCGTCCCGGTCCTTCCGGATGTTCTGACGGAGTCCTCTTCTTCTCCCGCAGGACGCTCTCCCCCGCCAAGTCCCCCACCTCCTCCACGGGATCCATCGCCTCCAGCCGGAGGTTCCCCTACCCCATGCCCCCCCTGCCCGACGACCAGAGGAAGGCCAACAGGCAGAGCGCCAGGGCAAGTACACACAAACACACTCTGACACACACACTACAACTAACACTAATAATAATACTAACTATATCTATAACATAATAATATCACTAAAAATAACTATATCCATAATTATAATAATAACACCAATAATAATAACTATATCCATAACAATAATAATTGTATAACACAAACAATAATAATAATTATATCAATATAACTAATGATAACACTCCTACTACTACTACTACTATGATAATAATCATCATAATAATAATAATAATTATATCAATATAACTAATAATAATGATAATAATAATAATATAATAAAACTAATGACAGTAACTAATAATAACCCCAGTGATGATGATGGTGAAAGTAACTATATCAGTAAGGCCAATAATTTTGTAATTGAAATTTTGATTATGATATGAATGTATAATGTAATGATAATAATTGTCAATGTCACGAATAATAACAATATCAATAACACTAATGACGATGATAACAGTAATTATGATATGATTATATTATATAAATAATAACAATAACTATCAGTGTCACTAATGATAACAATAATGATATCAATAACAATAATGATGATGATAGTAACTCTATCAATAACACTTATATCAGGAATGATGATGATAATAATAATAACTATCAAGATCACTAATAAGAACAGGTATTATGATTATGATAATAATAACTATGTCAATATCACTGATAATAATACTCATGATAATAATATTAATAATGGTAATGATGAAAACTGTGCAGTTTGGTGGCGCAGAGACCCTTCATTGTGATTCCATAGAAAGATAAATGTATAGTTGAGGTCAGTTAGCGATAAGCTAACCGCTTAGCCTCTTCTTCTGCCCTTCGCAAAGATAGAGATGGTAGTTGTGTTCTGATCCTCTGAGCAGAGGAAGAACCACGAAAGAGTAAATGAAAGTCTTCTTCTCCTCCTCTCCAGCTGTGGGAGACCTCGATATAGACGCTCTCCAGAGACCTTCTGGACGTTCATCCGTCTCCTTTTCTAGCGGAAAACACGAATGCAACAAACCTGACTCTGAAAACATGAGGAAGAGAGGGCCCCCCCCCACCCCGCCGGGGGAGTGACAGAGCGAAAGAGAGAGTGAATGAGTGAAAGGGTGAGAGGGTGAGAGGGTGAGTCTGACAGCCAGACGGAGGAAGCTGCTCCTCACCTGCTGGAGCTCCGACTGGTCCGAGCAGGTCACACCAAGAGTCTTGGACCCTTTACCCCGCTTCCCCCATTTTGCCCCTGCATACCTCCACCTTTACCCCCCTTTGAGCCACACACACACACACACACACACACACACACACACACACACACACACACACACACACACACACCCTTGCAGCTCGCCCCGTCCCTTGTCCGAGGTGTCCTGCCAGGGGGTGAAGGGCGGTGGTGTCAAGTCAATCTCAGCCTGACATCCTTGCATGACTGTGTTTCGCAGCAGCCGCCTTCTAAACCGTGGATGAAGCATGCGTGGAAAGGAGGGGGTCCCCCCCCCCCCCCCCGAACCCCTTGAACCCCCGAAACCCCCAAAAACCCGCCCCCTGCAAATCGACCCCCTCCTCAGCTGACTCTCCGGGTGTGTACATATGTAATGCAAAAAAAACAAACAAACAAACAAACAAACAAAAAAAAAAAAACGGGGCGCTTGTTCAGCCGTCCGCAGCCGGAGGTGAAGGTGACCCCCTCCACCCCTCCTCCGGTAAAGGCGCTGATTTTGTTTTTTAATTTTAATTTTTTTTACTGAATGTTTCGTGCTCACGACCAGACTTTGTGAAAACTGTAGTGTCCCTGCGCGTCCAGCAGGGGGCGCTAGCGCGGGTTCTTATGCGTCGCCATGGTGACGGCAGGCTTTTGACCGCCCCGGTTGCGCCGTTAGCTACGCCCTCCGAGGAGCAGCCTCTCCAGGTGGGGACGTGAAGATTCAAACATCTCATCGGAGGCGGTGGGGGGGGGAGTTCCTGCCTCCTCCTCCTCCCAGAACCCCAGAAGACGGTCTGGAACGAGAAGGTCGTGAACGGAGGTGCCGTTTTGCCCTGGAGGAGCGCAGGTTCCTCGCCTGGAACCCGGAAAGTTCCCCCGTCGGCGGGACCCGACCTCCCGAGGGTCTGGGCGGGGGTTTGCTCTGAACTCACCTGTGACGTCTGAGACATTCAGCCTTGTAGATGCTAACGCTCGCTGTACAGAGCTTGATGTTCCAGCCTGTGAAGACCAACAGCATGACAGCTTCAGCCGACCCTCTCCTGATGGGCTGCGGGGTTCGACCCGCCGCGGGAAACAAGCATGTCATTGATAAGGAATGTTTACCCTCAGCGCCCGGCGGACCTGCTGCCTGAAGGTCCTGATGCCCGAAGGTCCTGATGCCCGAAGGTCTTGATGCCCAAAGGTCCTGATGCCTGATGGTCCTGGGGCCTGATGGTTCTGCTGCCTGTAGGTACTGATGGTCTTGGGGCCTGGAGGTCCTGATGGTCCTGCTGCCGGAAGGTACTGACGGTCCTGGGGCCAGAAAGCACTGATGGTCCCGGTGCCAGAAGGTACCGATGGCCCTGGGGCCAGAAGGGACTGATGGTCCTGCTCCCTGAAGGTACCAACTGTCCCGCTTCCGGAAGGCACCGATGGTCCTGGGGCCAGAAGGTCCTGAAGGTACCGATGGTCCTCGGGCCAGAAGGTACTGAAGGTCCTGGGGCCTGATGGTCCTGGTGCTTGGCAGTTCTGAAGGTCCTGTTACCTGAAGGACCAGGGGCCTGAAGGTCCTAATGTTCCGAAGGTCCTGCTACCTGATGGTCCTGATGGTCCTGTTGCCTGAAAGTGCTAATGGTCCTGATGGTCCTGTTGCCTGAAGGTCCTGTTGCCTGAAGGTACTAATGGTTCTGATTCCTGGCGGTCCTGATGGTCCTGATGGTCCTGCTGCCTGAAGGTCCTGGTGGCTATGGCCCTGAGGTTCTGGATATTGAGCTTGTGCTTTAAATGAAGTCTATTTTAAGGTGGCTTATTTTTTTGGGAACCGAATCCAACCATACCCCCCCCCACACACACACACACACACACAAGCATTCCTTTGTACAGTAGGAGCTCCTCATCCAGCCTGGTTGGAACCGTCGTCTGGAGGTTCTCCATCTTCCCCTTCTTTGGCTCAGCTGTTGATTTTTGATTCATGTGAATGCATTAGGCTTATAGGAAGTACGGCCGCCATATTGGATTCATTGCTACTCGTATATTTTTACTAAGTAACTTTTTACCCTCGCAGTATTACATCATGTACAGCAGCATCAAGCAGTAATGAAGTGCTCTCTTGTAATCCTTGCGTACGAGATGATTCAAGATGGTTGGTTGCGTTCAGTCGGCGAACCCGTCCGTCCCTCGGGAGCCTGCGGCCGCCGTCCTTCGCTGTGGATTTCATAAATAAATCAAAAAAACACGATAAAAAAAGGAAACGAAGAAACAAACACCTTCCCGGACGGCTCTGTTGGAAAGAAATGGCAATCAGATCCCGCCGGGTCTTCATCTGGAGGTCTCCATCCTCCAGAAGGTCTACAGTTCCTGAAGGTGTCCATCCTCAAGCAGGTCTACATTTCCTGGAGGTCTCCATGCAATAGGAAGTCTTTGTACACCTGGAGGTCTCCAACCACCAGGAGATCTGCATTTCCTGGAGGTCTTTGTCCATGTGGAGATCTCCATCCTCGTGGAGGTCTCCATCCCCCAGCAGGTCTCCATTTCCTGGAGGTCTTTGTCCACCTGGGAGTCTCCATACACCAGGAGGTCTACAATTCCTGAAGGTCTCCAGCCCCCCAGCAGACCTCCATTTCCCGGAGTACTATGTCCACCTGGAGTTCTCCATCCACCAGGAGGTCTACATTTCCTTGAGGTCTACATGGTCTTTGTCCATCCGGGGGTCTCCATACACCAGGAGGTCTCCATCCTCCCGGAGATCTTTGTCTACCTGGAGGTCTCCATCCAACAGGAGGTCTACAGTTCCTGAAGGTCTCTAGCCCCCAGCAGGTCTCCATTTCCTGGAGGTCTTTGTCCACCTGGAGTTCTCCATCCTCCTGGAGGTCTTTATACACCTGGAGGTCTCCATCCACCAGGAGGTCTACATTTCCTGGAGGTCTTTGGCCACCTGGAGGTCTCCATCCTCAAGGAAATTTACACGTCCTTGAGGTCTCCATCCACCGGGGTCTCCATTTCCTGGAGGTCTCCGTGCACTAGGAGGTCTTTGTCCACCTGGAGGTCTCTATCTCCCAAGAGGTCTACAGTTCATGGAGGTCTTCATCCACCAGAAGCTCTACAACTCCAGGAGGTGTCTGTCCTCCAGGAGGTCCCCAGCCCTTGGTGGGCGGAGCTTCTCGTCCGGCCGTAGACTTGAATGTACGGGCGAACTGGAAGCAGCAACCACCTGCTGCCACCTCCAGCCAGCTCTTCGTCTCACACACCGGCTCGAGACCCCGGGGACCTCCAGCACACACACACACACACACACACACACACACACACACACACACACACACACACACACACACACACACACACACCTTCAATCAAACCCCGCAGTTTCTTTCGTTTGAATCTTCTCTCCCGAGAGCTGTAAAGACTGATGATGCCCCCCATGACCCCATCGTTCAGTATTGTAAAACATTTAATATAAAATAAAACTTTCATCAACACGCTCGTCACCCCGCTGGTCATTTTCTAGAACTTTCCAACACAGATTTGGAGGCTGAGGAAGAAGACGGATGCTCTTCTTCGGAGATCTTTCCGTGTTCCGCTGCTGAATCCTGGATTGGTGAAGCGTCGCTCATTAAATGCTGGACATTTTAATCTTTATCTGCCAATTAATTATTTCTTCGAGGTCGTTTTTCTTCTCAGGCAGAACATTTGATCCGGGATTGTTTTTTAAAAAAATATTATTTAATGTCTTCATTCTTAATTCTAAATATTACATTTGCTTTTTTTTTTTCTATATTTATAAGCGTGTTTTTTTTTGTTTTTTTTAACAGATTGGAAAATATTTTCCAGGACAGTGTGAACAAAAGCAAGCGCAGCAACAAGTTATAAACCGGTTGACTTTATTTCATTCCTACAGAGCGGACGAGCAGGAGCTCCCAAGAGCACGGTAAAGCGTGTATATGTATATGTGTGTGTGTGTGTGTGTGTGTGTCCTCCGACTCGTCCCTTTGCCATTCATTGTCCTTGTGATCCTGGAGCGCCATGAACGCGGCGCCTCAGCAGCTGCAGCCGCTCCCGGCAGACGGCGGCGTCCTCGGCGGCGGCGTCCTGGTCCAGGGAGCGGCGGATGCGGCTCTTCAGCCGGCTGATGCCGAGACCCGTGGCGGCCGAGACGGGAACCACCTGCCTGAAGGTCAAGGGCTTCTTCGGCATCATGTCGGCGGGCAACGTGTTGGAGAACTCTGCAGGATCGAGACGCGAAAACAGTGTGAGCATGTGAGGGTGGACGCTGTTTTTTTTAATTATTTAGAATTTTAATCACCCTAAAAGAAAAGCTAACTTTTAAGATAAGATAAGAACAACTTTATTTATCCCGAACACATTTATCCCGAAAACATGACAATAATAGATAATAGTAGGAAGGAAGGAGAATAAGAAATACAATATAAAGTGACAAAGTTAAGGCTATCAAGTGTTTTAAGGTCTTAAAAAGTACAAACATTTGAATATTCCCTTCGGCTGAAGGAAGAGGAATTAAAATTAATGCCCTTATGTGACCTAAACGCCCTCAGAGATCAGCGGTGATGAAAAGAAAGAAGTGCGACTGTAGGAATGATCTGTCAAAGATTTGAAAACACGCATGAAAGGGTTGAACGCCGTCCGCCATCTTGTTTGTAGTTCAGCGTTCATGAGCCGGCCGAACCCTCCGATAGGGTGATTCCGGACGGGAGGGTCCTCCTGTCTTGGTCTTTACCTTCTGGGTTCTGCAGCTGCTCCTGCAGCCGGGCCAGCTTCTCCTCGGCACCGGGAAGGTCCATCTTATTCACCACCAGCAAGGCGCCTTTGGTCAGCAGCTCCTCCTGGTACAACTCCAACTCCTGGACGAGGACGAACACGTCAGAAGACGGCACTCGGAGAAATAAACATTCACGAGGATTTTAGCTACTTCTGGGAGATGAGAGGTGAGAACAACTTTATTTATCCCAAAGGAAATTGTTGTGCCAGAGTTTCAAGTAAAAACATAACAGTAATAGATAATAGTAGAAAGGAGGAAGAATAAGAAATACAATGAAATATAAATTGTCTTAACTGTTAACTGTAACTACAAAGATTTTCGACGAGGAGGTTGTTTCTAAACAATCAATTTACTGAAGAGATCAACATGTAAATGATGATTGACCGGTGATCGGTGACAGAAAGGACACAAACGGAGCAGAACCCAGGAGGACGATGGTGATCACGCTCTCTCGGGTACCTGATCCAGAAGAATCACTGATCTCACCTTAGTGAGAAGCTGCACGGCCTCGAAGGCGGATCTGAACGGCGTTTTACTTGCCAGCTGAAAGCCGGTGACGTCCACCTGCGGATCCAAAAGTGACACCTGTCACCATTCGCGGGTCTTCCAACACACCTGGACTCACCTTGACGCCGGCTCGCGGCTCAACGGCGCCCCCTAGTGGCCACAGCCGGAACTGCGCGCAGAGCCTCACAGGTTATTCATTCAAGCTAAATTCCCCCCCGGGAATTGATTTCTAATTCAAAAGCTCCATCCCAGTGTCCTGGTGAGCCACGCACCACAAACAGCAGCTGCCGGGTCCTCTCCACGTGCTTCAGGAACTTGTGTCCCATGCCTTTGTTGAGATGCGCGCCCTCGATCAGGCCCGGGAGGTCGGCCACGGAGATCTACGGAGGAGAAACACCCGCGGATGGGAGGGGGCTGCTCGAAGACGCGACAATGAAGCAAGGACTCCACGACCGTACCTGCTTGTGGTCTTCGTACATCAGCGTCCCGATCTCCGGCTTCAGCGTGGTGACTGTCGAAGCACAGGGACTTTGAAACATCTCAGCTATTCTCTCTGGAGCTTTTTGTGGACGGCGTGTCCTTCACAAGTACTTACAGGCGTAGCTGGCGATCTGAGGGGTTGCGTTGGACATGGCGGTCAGGAGGGACGACTTCCCGGCGTTGGGGAACCTGGCGGGGGACACGACGTCGGGCGTTTACTGTCCGACTCCTTGCTGAAACACAGCGGCGGCTCCGGCGGACGGCCCTCACCCCACCAGGCCCAGGTCGGCGATCAGCTTCAGGTCCAGCCTGATCTGCTTCACCTGGCCCTTCCCGGGCAGGAAGGCGGAGAAGACGGACCCTCCGCGGCCTCCTCTGGCCACCAGCAGACGATCGCCCTCCGCATCCAGGTTCCCTTGAGGCCACAAGATACACGGCAAGTCAGCGAGGAGGTCTGAGAAGACGCCTGGCGCCGTAATGAGGTGGAGGCGATCCGTCCTGACGAAGAGCTTTATCAGGAAACATCATGCAGGCTGAGATGTGGAACTCACCTAAAACCCTGTTATCGTCGGTGGTGACGGTCACTCCGACGGGAGCCAGGACCTCCTGGTCTTTGCCCCGCTCTCCTTTCAGCGAGCGCACACTGGGGGACGAACGGGATCCGCGTCACAAACCGGGGACGGCGCGCCGACGCGGCCGACGGCGAGGCCTGACCTGCTGTTTGCTCCCGGTCCGCCCGCGAACCGTTTGTTGGGATGCTTGTCCTTCAGCCTCTTCAAGGTCATGTTCTTGGCGGCCACCACCCAGACGTCCCCGCCGTCCCCTCCGTGCCCGCCCAGTCGGGGGAGCCCCATCCCGCCGCTGCCGCCGCGCACGTACAAGCGCAGGTTGTCCACAAAGCTGCCATACTGCACGCAGGAAGTGACGTCAGACGGAGGTGACCTCAATTATAGCCGTTTGGTCTTATTTAATGCTGGCTTTTTTTTTTGTTTTTCTTGTTATTGACCATATCCTTGTAATCTAACAGAAGACCTGGAGAACTTTTATCCCCCTATTTTTCCCACTGATTCCAGATTTTGTCCTGAAACAGTCGTGTTTTATTAGTTTAACACAAAAAGACGAATGAATTAACTTAGGAGACTTCGCTAGGTGCAGTAGCAGGGCACAATGAGGGAAATACTGCAACGAGGCTCTGACCCTGCGTTTCCCTTCACTAGCCAGCACTCCTTTTAAACTCAGATTTTTTTTCTCATTTTTGATAAAATAGAGCGTCAACCCTGGTCACAGAGGTCCACTGAGACAAGAGGCTGCGCTATCAAGAGGACATACGGAGCTAAATGTTAGCTAGGTAACCAATGTCGCTATTTCGAGTGAATTAAAAGTACTGCTTTTAAGACACGGTGAATGCAATTAAATCCCGCGATCAGACTTACTTTTCGGAGGCAAATTCTGCTCAGATGAACCATCCTCGGTGACGTTTTCAGTCACGTCCCGTTCATGCTAACGGCTAGCCGGCGTGAGCTCCACGGGACCGCTACTACCGGTGACGAACCCACGTGACCAAACGGGCGCAGAGTGTGATTTACTGTTAGCGAGCTAACGGACTACGGAACCGAAAAACGATTTTAAGAGGCCTGGGTGACTGTGTGTTCGAATATGTGTTAAAAGGTTTAATTAAACCGGAGGTGGACATTTGTACATGGTTTGTTGGACCCACTGTCGCAGTGTTTACATTCTGACTACAACACGTGACCGCTGCTGGTGGTAGCGGTCCGTCGCTAGCTCGCTAGCTGGGCTGGACTGTTGCGTTCAAGAGCAAGAAGAAATATTGGAAATTAGAGTATTTGCGGATATTCCCCCTAAATAAGACATAGATTCCTCGTCACTTATAAAAACGGACTTAGTCGCGCCTTTTAGGTGTGTGTGTGTGCATTTTTTAGATAATTTACTCGTTAAAACTAGCAGTTATTATAACGTTCATGATGCCGTAAACATGACGCCCGTTTGCTAAGAATGTCAACAAATCCTCGTCTCTCCCACAAATCCTGGAAACACACGAACGCATCGTCAATGCTGCTTTCAAAGACCTGGTTCTTTTGCAATCCGTTTAATCTCAGAATTATTCCAAGAACGTAGAAAAAAAAAAAGATAAATTTAACACATAAAAATAAAAGATCTAAAAATTAGTGGTTGCTCCAGGTGGAAATAGAGAAATCGGTGATGTTTGAAATGTCCCTGTGCAGGACACGGGCTGTCCTTTGGAAACGAAACAAACATTCCCGCAGAGACCCCGCAGGTTTGGTCTGCGGGGGGTTCACGGACGCCACGCAGCACCGACACACTGCAGCTCTCCGCGTGGGCGCGCTCCCGCCTGCCGGTGCGGAGAAACAGATGGCGCGCGCAATACCGGCTCGCAATGTGTGTGTGTGTGTGTGTGTGTGTGTGTGTGTGTGTGTGTAAGACACACACGCACTTGCAGCCAAGCCTCCAAACGTCAGTTCCCGTCCGGTCCGGCCTGAATCGGCCGGGGGCAGCACCGCCACCCCCCTCACACACTTACCCACCCACCCACACACACACACACACACACTTCGGATGTGAGTGTATGATGACGACAGAGGCTTGTTTCCTTTTTTCCCCCGGTTTCCCGTGCGCGTAGCCGGCCGGTGCGTGGATCCTCCCCCCCGGCGTCCGCCTATTTATACGCTTCTACGCGCCGCTTTGTGTCGTGATTGCAGGACGCGGCCGGGAGGCGCAGGACCGACGACTACCGCGGTAAGACCCCCCCCCCCCCTTCCGGTGCCCGGTTCCCGGTGCTCGGTGCTCGGTGCCCGGTACCTTCCGCGGCGGGACGGTCCCGAGTCTTTGACCGTGATTACGCGATGATGCTGACGTGCGGCAGCGGGATGCAGGATGGAGGATGCGGATTGTAGGATGCGGGGTTTTGGAAGGAGGATGCAGATTTTTGGTTGTAAGGTTTTAAGAACCACAGCTGGAGGTTGGAGGCTGATCTGAAAGAGGTAGAGGAGCTTCCACAGCGGGTACCAGACCTACATCCAGACCTCCATCCCATAATGATCAGTGACGGAGGCTGAATCCCACCCGCAGGTGCAGTCAGTGTCCCGAATTTCATCGGATAAGAATAGACCAAGTGCTGATGTTTGGTGTCCTAACCTCCTCCTCCTCCTCCACCTGTGAGGGTGTGAGGCCTTCACACACACACTCATCACACCTGCTCCTCAGGTGGACACACCAAGCAGAGAAAACAAATGAACCTCCCTCCTCCTCCTCGCCCACCTTCGGCCTCTTTCATCTCCTTCCCTTTTCGGCGTGAACTTTCTCAAATCGACATGGACCTTACGGTCTGCTCTGTGGCCGGCCGTCTTCTGTGAACCTGCCCAGGAGTTCTTCACCTGAACCGGTCCTCCAGCAGCCCTGTGGGACCTCCTGGCAGATTCACGTCCGGAGAGGAGGCTCTACCTGGTAGAACCAGTGGAACCACCAGGTTCTCCTTGTGCTATTCACGCTTGGGCAGGAAGTAGAGTCAGCACCCTTCAGGACCAGAATAAGGTTCTCACCACCCTTCAGGGTGAGGACATCTGAGACCTCTGGTCCAGTGTTGTGGTTGGTGCAGACCCATCAGCCCCTGCGCCTTCACTGTTGAAAACAAGCTGAGCAGACATGGGTCAGACAGTGTGTGTGTGTGTGTGTGTGTGTGTGTGTGTGTGTTGTGGCTGACCAATGGCAGCAGGCAGACAGGGGTGATTCTAAGGAGAGTGAGGCAGACAAAAGCAGCGTGAGCTGTGTTTTGGTTTGTATGAAAGTGGGGCAAGTGGGCAGTGTTTTGGTCCGGATGGAGGGCGCCACTTTGGCCGGACCCCAGCCTGTGTGTGTGTGTGTGTGTCTGTGTGTGTGTGTGTATAGGCGGCGGCGCTGGGATGGCCCGTCCTGTCAGAGCGCCAGGACCACATTCTCGCCCTGCTGCGGCTGAAAGGGGCGGCAAAGACATAAACAGGCCGGGTGGGATTAGGGTCCACTCGGAGGAGTGATCAGGGGGATTTGCTGCCCGGCGGGCACACAATGGCACTGTCGCATAACACACCCACACACACACACACACACACACACACATGGACACACACCACACACGCTCGCCGGCAGCGTTCCACAACAGACCCGGGCCCATATAATTGTGATTAGCCGCCCCTTTGTGAGCGGCGGTTGACAGGATGGGGGTGTGGCCATGTTGGCGGGACGGCAAGTGCACGGGCCGGGGGGCCATGTTATGTTCTGGCGGGGTGTTTACATGTAGATTTGGGGTCGCCCCCCTCCCCCCCCCCTCCCAGCCGACCCCCGCCCCACCGACGGGTGTGTTTGGGGGTCAGCTGATGACTTTGACCGCAGACAGGAACTAAGCTAGCACGAGACAACAACAACATTGGCACGCCGACACAAAGACAGCGATCCGGTTTGAGCCTGTTCGGACCGTCGGTCCCAGAAAAGTGCGAGCGGCGAGGGACGCGGGGGACAAAAGGAGGCTGCCGGCTGAATGTCCAACGGTACGTCGCGGAAAGATCCGGAACTTTCTTCAAACGGCGGTTCCTCTGTTCCTCCGCAGTGCCGGCACCGGCCCAGGCTGCTGCCATGCCTCTTCTGGAAGAGACCACTCGCCCACAAGAGCACCCTCCCACGCTTCCCGTGGTGATCATAGGTAAACCGCGCACTCACCGAGCGACGCTTCGCGCTGCCGACGTCCCGTCTCTCTTCCTTCACCCCGCGCAAACTCTTTTCAGGCAACGGGCCATCAGGCATCTGTCTCTCCTACCTGCTGAGTGGATACAAGCCCTACTTGGACGCGGGGACGGTCCACCCAAACCCAGTGCTGTTCAGGAAACTGCAAGAGACCAAGCACCTCCCCATCACGGAGCAGGTGCACGAGCCGAGCGCCAGCGGTGCACGTGTGGATCTCCACGTCCGCACGCTCGGGTGAGTTAGCGTTTGTCTTCTTTATTGCAGGATCTGGAGTACCTGAGTGAAGGTCTGGAGGGCAGGTCCAGGAACCCGGTGGCGGTGCTCTTTGACACGCTCCTGCACCCCAACGCTGACTTTGGCTACGAGTTTCCCCCCGTCCTCCAGTGGAGGAGGGACAAACAGCAACACGTCCCCCATCTTGTCCTGGGGAGGGCAACACCAGGAGGCGCCTGGCATGTAGGTTTCCTTCATCCCCAAGGTCTGCTCGATACTCCGTTTTCTTTTTTGGACATTCAATCACCTCATCCCTTTTTTCTCGCCCTTCCTCTTTGTCCCCAGGCAATGGAGGGGTCCATGCTGACTATTAGTCTGGGCATCTGGATGGAGCTTCCAGGGGTCAACTACAGAGACCTGACCAATGGAAAACGAAGGTACAGAGAGGCGATGACCTTAACGGCGAGGCCTCTGCCCACAGGCATTTCGGCCACAAGGACACCTTCTCCTTCTTCTTCTTCTCTCCAGGGACGTAACCAGTGACAGAGCCACTCCGGAGGAGATCTCCTCGTACTACCGCAATTACGTAAAGCTAAAGGGTCTCCAGAAGAATTTTGTTGACAACACCTACGTGACCTCCATCCAGAAACTGTGCCGGGAGCCCGAGGGGGAGGGCCTTGAAAACGGGCACACCGGCCCGGGAGACGGAAGGGTGCATAACGGGGGGAACGAGGGCCTCGAGGTAAACGGGGTTGATGGTGTGAAAGGCGGAGGAGGCGGGGCTCTCTGGGAGGTCCGGGGGTACCAGCAGGTGCAGGACGACACCCACGTCCCTTTCTCCCTGTTCGCCGAGAACGTCGTTCTGGCCACCGGGGCGTCGGATTCACCCGTTCGTCTCGCCGTGGAAGGGGAGGACCTACCTTTCGTGTTCCACAGCATCTCCGACCTGGGCCTGGCCATCAGCCAGAGGAAAGTCGACGCGAACTCCGATCCCGTGCTGATCGTAGGCGCCGGGCTGAGCGCCGCGGATGCGGTCCTGTGCGCCCGCAATAGTAACGTCCGAGTGCTTCACGTCTTTCGGAAGAGGGTGGACGACTCGGACCTCATCTTCAAGCAGTTGCCCAAGACACTCTACCCAGAGTACCACAAAGTCTTCAACATGATGTGCTCCCAGACGTACACCAGCATGGCACCCGCTACCGCTGCCAACCGGCCCCAGACAGCCGGCATCGCCTCGTCGGTTTGCGCCAAGATGTGCCCGAAGCCACAGCTGGCCGCGGCTAACACGGCCGCCGGCGCCGGCCTCTTTCCAGACTACACCAGTTTCCCCGAGCACTGCGTCGTGTCCTTCCAGTCCGACACGAAGTGTCTGCTGCAGGGGAGCAACTCCCTGAAGGCATTCAAGATCTCCATGGCCCTGGTGCTCATCGGGACCAACCCCAACTTGTTCTTTCTGAAGGGCCAGGGCCAGTACTTGGGTCAGGATCCATCGAAGCCCATCTCCTGCAAGCAGAACCCCATCGACATTCACCCGTACACTTTCGAGTGCGCCAACGAGCCGGGGCTGTTCGCCATGGGGCCGCTGGTGGGAGACAACTTTGTCCGATTTTTGAAGGGCGGCGCTTTGGGCATCGCCTCCTGCCTCCTGAAGAGACTGAAGAAGAAAGGAAAGCTCATCGGGAACGGAGGCAACGGCTTCATCTGAGCGGGCCACGGACAGACGGCGAGGACGCCATGTTGGCGGGGGAGCAGATTCCACCTTTGACCAACGGACGTTACGAAGGGGAAACTTCCCTCTTAATGTTTTAACCATTAATGCAGTGTTTTGTTTTTTTTTCTTTCCTTCTCATCAAAGCTATCCTTACAACCTCCAGAGGCCAATCGGATGACGGATGTAAACTCCTTTCAAGACAAACCAGACGGCTTTCACCAATCAGACTTCTCCTGAAGTCCCAAGAGGTCCAAGCTGCCGTGTGCCGATGTTTCCTACCTGGCTATCTAACCTCACGGCTGAACGGGACCTTCAGTTTATCAGGGTTATTTATTCCTTCACGCGGTGTCTTTGGATCTTCTACTAACGACTACGTATCACAGTTCTCGTTCTCTGGGATGCTCAGAACTGCGGACTTCATTCATCTCATCCTCCACGTGTCGTCTCGGAGGCTTCTTCTCGGGCTGCTTCTCGGCCCGAAGCTTAAGATAACTCCTCCTGCCGCAGGAGGTGGATGGAGCAGCATAACTACAGGTTACATAAGTTTAAAAATGACAAAGATCTGACCTATTTCCCAGGTTACGGTGCCAGTGAGGGGCTTTCTATGCAAATACTTCCACTGGCAGATCTGAATGTATTCATGGATGCCTGTTGCTAATTCTACTGTGCGTAATAAGTTTGGATTTCAGCGAACTTGGCAGAGGTTCCAGTCACTGAAAGGCCGCGCTGGGGTGGGATGTTTTTATCCTTGTTGTTTTTGAGCCGGAGATGTTCCGCGGGGACAGCCGGCCCTCACCGGGGGGGGCGTCGGCTGGAGGTCCAACTCGGAGTTAGAAGGAAAAACAAGCGGCCGATGCAGATGGAAGAGGCCCGTTCGGTCCCCGCGCTCGTCCGAAGACAGCGCTCCTCACCAAAGCCTTCAAAACGAACCTCCGGTCAGGTCCACAGCGACGCTTCCTTTGGGGAAGCTGGAAGGCCTTGGGGTTGTCCGGGGTCGACCGGCCCGAGTCAGTATCCTTCTGGGGGAGACAACCTGAAACGGGATGCTTCGACAAACCAAAACAAGAAGTAGAGCATCAAAGTGACCCCATCTATTCACGGTGAACCAGATCACCTGAAGTTTCTAAACCACAAGGAAACACGCAAAGCCGCTCGGTATCACCTCACCCTCGGGTCCAGCTCACGGTCCTCGGAGTCCTCAGACTCGCTGTGAGCCGGTGGTTCTTCATCCACGCTCCTTCCCTCTCGGCGTTTGGAAGTCAGACCGTTTTTTTCCACCTCCATCTTTGTCTAACTTTGACTATGTTCGTCTTAGACTAACAGGGTAGTTTTATGCTAATGGAAGTTTCTGTAAACAAATAAGTTTATTAGCGAAAACCAAACGTTGTCGCCGGTGATTTTACATCCACTTCAGCAGTTCTTCTTCTTTCACTGCGGAGTACTGAGCAGATATTTGAAATACTGAGGAGGGTCCACTCCGAGACCGATCATCTGACAGGGGTCGACCTCCAGACCGCCTGAGAGGAACCTCTCCCAGACCATCTGTCTGAAGCATGTGTGCATTTAAAACCTTCTCAAGGACTCTAGAAAACAAGTTGGGTCGCCTCTGAAGGCCAGTCTTCTCGGCTTCACTCAGATGGTCCAGGCTCAGGTCCTGTGAACACCAAGGAGCTGCCTGGATCCGGGATTTGCGCGGCGATGGCGCCCTTAGATATTCGCCGCTCAAACCGGACACCGGGTAACGCCGGCGTGTCTCCAGGTTGGGTCTGCGGGAGGACGTTTGCTGAACACCTGAAGCTCCTGTCACCTGCTCGGGCAGGAACCCGCTTGCTCTGAAGCACCACAGAGACTCGCTGCTCCTGTACAGCTGAAGAATTTTTAATGTTTTGTATGCCATATTTTTTATTATTGACAAATAAAACAAAAAAAAAAAAAAAAACACCAGACACTTGCTGGGCACGTGAACGCATCGCGTCCGAAACGGTGATTAGAAATGTTCTGGAACTTTCAGGGACTCTTCTCAGGCTGACCTGCTGCCCCAGGAGGACACCATGGGGGAAGAAGGTCATCTTCTCCGTCTGACTTTGGTGGGGTTGTACCTGCGGTCACACACACACACACACACACCAGTGAATCTCTGGGCTACTTTGGGATGGGCTTTTAACATTCCCGCTGGAGGGTCCTTCAGTGTCCTTGGAGACATTCAGAACAAACACAAACAGCCGTAAAGCTGTTTGAACAGTTGAGAGCAAACAGGCTTCCATAAACCTTGTCCGGACTCCTGGTGTCCACCACTGTAGATCACCCGCCTGTTTTCTTAGCAGCAGAGTCTGTTCCCTGGCCACGCATGACTGACCGGCTATGAGTCAGTGATCAAACAGCTCAGCCCTGACACACACACACACACACACACACACACACACACACACACACACACACACTATCTCAGACTGCCTCTTCTGCTTTGTCAAAGACAACACGCCACGAGCAGCTTTGCTAGGTTACATCACCCCTGTTGCCGTGGAAACCCAAAGTGATGGGCGAATGCCCGAGTTCGCGTTGCTGACCTGGGAGACGACGGCCCGCTATGAGTCAGCTGGTGACATGATGGGACCCCGGACCTGGAGATCTAAAGATCCCAGAAAGGAGGCGGGGCTTAACCTGCCCATCACAGACACCCAGCCATTTCATCCACACCTCCAGCTCTGAACATTGGGGACCCCAGGGAGAAGATGGAGAGAACCCAGAAAGAACACAGGGGAGCCCAAGAAGAACATGGGGAAAGCCCTGGGAGAACGTTGGCAAACCCAAGGAGAACATTGGGGAACCCAGGGAGAACATGGGAAGAACCCAGGGAGGACATTGGGGAACCCAAGGAGAACATGAGGAGAATCCAGGGAGAACGTTGGCAAACCCAAGGAGAACATTGGGGAACACAAGGAGAACATGGGAAGAACCCAGGGAGAACATTGGGGGACCCAAGGAGAACATGGGAAGAACCCAGGGAGAACATTGGGGAACCCAAGAAGAACACGTGGAGAACCCAGTTCCCGGGGTTCAACCCAGGACCGAGGTTGCTGAGAAGAGGGCGAGAAGTTCATGCCGGGAACTTCTGCCCCAGGCCTCGGTAGACCGGTGGAGACCATGAGGAGCACCAGATCCAGATTCTCACCTGAACAGCTCGTCCCCCTGAGACTCCTCCAGGCGGGTTTGACGCTCCTCCTGGAAGAAACCACAAGGTCAGATCCTAAAGGCCCCAAGTCAGGGGTCAGGGGTCAAGGATGGGGTACCTCAGCTGTGTCCTTCAGCCATTCGTCCAGGTCGGAGTTCTTGCCCCGGAGGTGAACCAGCAGGTCAGCTCCTCTGACGACGTGCACAGAGCCGCTGCTTCCAGGAACCCAGGCCTACCAGGGGCAGAAGATCAGTTGGAGGTTCTTGATCTGGGAGAAGGAACCCCAGCAGATGTTTCCGGGTGGAGTCTCAACCGCACCTTGCTGAAGGCCTTGTAGTTCTTGGTGGAGCAGTTTGTTTTAGCCAACTGGGGTTTGGTTCTGGGTGAAGCTCCAACAGTCAGGGATCTGAACTCCACCAACACCAACTTCTTCGGAAGGTCCTCGTCGACTTTATACTCCTGAAAAGAAACGACTAGTTGAGCTTCTCTCCAGGAGACCCCGAGGGGCCAAGAACTCTTCAAGTCCTGATCTTCACATCATCTGCCGGAGGAGCGAGGACAACTCACCTCCTCCTCCTGTTTGATGGTGAAGGATCTGGGGAGATCTCCTCGCTTGCCCGCACCTGCTGAGACCTGTCAGAAGGTGAGAGTGTGACCGAGGAGTTGGTGCTGAAGTTCTGTCCTCCACCCAGATCTCCTCTCCATGGAGGTCAGCCTTCCCTCCTCACCTCAGTGGACGGGGCCCTGCAGGCTCTGGGCGGCGGGGAGCAGGTCCTTCCAGCAGATGGTGCTGCACCTTCTGGCCCGAGCTGCTCCATGCTGATGGAGGACACCTGCAGCTGAGGTTTGGGGCTGAAGCTCCTGCGGGCCTCGGGTTGGGGCTTCGCTCTGGGTTCTCCGAGGCCGAGCCGAGGCCTCTTGCTGGAGGACGGAGCCTCCGGAGGGTCCGAACCCGAGGGCCCGGCTGCTGGTTCACAGAAGTCCATGTCCTCAGACATCAGGGACTCCAGCTCCTCCAGATCCCCTAGATCCTCTATCTCCTTCCTCTTCCTGCTCTGCGGCTCCGTCCAGCCGGAGCGGAGAACCTGGTCCGATGGAACTTCTGACCTTCCCAAGAACCCATCAGGTGCAGGTGAGGCTGAAGGACCTCTGCTTTGACGTGAACCTACATCTGCAGGCTCCTTCACACCGACCGAGTCCATTGCCAGATGTTTGGGTTGTGACATCTGGGCACTGAGCTCGTCCTCCAGAGGCCTGGGAGAAGAACAGCGTGGTGAACATCGCCGGGTCTTCAGACTCCCCAATGTGAACGTGTGACTTTTAGAAGACAGTACCTTTTCTTGGGGACGGGCTGGAAGAAGCTGGTCAGGGTGGCCTGCTTCTGCGGGGACATCTGAGGAGAGCTTCTGTGCTTCTGCGGGGAGGCTCTTTGTGGGAAGGTCTTCACGCCACCGCTGGTCTGGGGCCAGAACCTCGGGGACTTCAGAGGACTACTGATCCCACCTGAGACCGAGGAGAAGGTTCCATTCAAGAACATTCATAGCTTCACCCGATGCAGGACACACCCGGGCTCCTGGATGAAGACCAGATCATCATCATGAAGGTGGATTAGAGCACCGAGGACCTGCACCTTTAGGTCTGGTCTCCAGCTTCTGGCATGTGGACTCCATGCTTTCCGAGAGGCCGAGTGACGAGCTCACGCTTTCTGGCACCACGGACTGGGTGGAGATCTTCTGAGCTGAGGGTCTGGCGGCGACGGGTCCACCGGAATCCAGGTTCTGCCTCGTCTCCGGGGTCTCCTGGGTCTCTCCTACCGTGAAGAACCCGGGAACCTCCTGAAGGTTGAACCTGGTAGAGAGGGATCACATGGAGGGGCAGAAAGATCAGACGATGAATGTGATCTTTTTGAAGTGTGTGTGTGTGTGTGTGTGTGTGTGTGTCCGTACCTTGGAGTCTCCTCCGTGTTGACAACGTATGCTGTGATGTTCTGCGTTGCTGCCGGCAACACTGTCTCGTCGACCGCTGTGCTCTGGGATAGAGAAGCCCCTAGAAGTCCTAGAAGATGGCATCGGGGCCCACAGAAGGTCAACAGGAAGTGGCGACGGCGGTCACAGGAAGTGGCGGCGGCGGCAGCATGCAGGCTCCCTCACCTGGGCGCGGAAGCTGAGCGGAGGGGTTGCAGTACTGGTCACGGGAGGCGTAGACGGCGGCAAGACCGATTTCAGACTCGCTGATGACTCGGAGGCCTCGTCTGTCAGGAGAGCAGAGGAGGATCAGATCATCTGGAGGTCCCGGTCAGGACGACCACGTCACCGCAGGAGGTGGACCTTCTGCTCTGAACCCCTCTGGACTTTCTACCAAACATCTAAATCGAGCGGACTGCCGACCTCTGAACGATGCTTCTGACGGAGCTGGTCCACTCCGCCGCCGAGGAGGTCAGCGCGTTGCCGGGGCCGCCGGACGCCACGTCCACCACGCAGCTCTGAGGAGACTCCAGCAGGTCTCTGGGGAGGAGGCCCTCTTCTAGGAGCTCACTCCGCCCGCCTCCAAACCCCACCGCTGCACTCAGGCGCTTCAGCTGGAACGCACAGGCAGAACCTTCAGAGAAGAACGGCTCAGCAGACGTGGACACTGCCTGCCTTCCACTACTTTTCCCTTCTTCAGGTGTGAAACGTTCCTCTGAAAACCAGGAGCTCCACATTTTGAAGGCCCCTGAAATGCTCCCTGGTTCCTTCGGGTCGTGATGGAAAGTGGTTCCTTCAGACCTTTAAAGCCTCTGACAACAAGGTCTTCATGTCCATCTCGTGGCTGGAGTACAAGCCGGACTGTGAACATCCCTGCTGAGGAACACCTCTGTCTGGTCCTCTATCTCCATGGAGATGCTTCCTGTGGAGGTGACGCGGCGGCCGGCCCACCTGTTTGGCGCTGAGGAAGACGAAGGTGGTTCCTTCGAACAGCTGCCTGCGCTGAAGAACCTGGCCCAGCTTCACCTCCTCCTTGTCCAGACTGGGCTCGTCCACCTCAGGGCAGAAACTGGAGAAACGGCAGAGGACATGGACTTCAGCTCAGGACGCTGTGGACCTTCTGACCCGACCCCAAGAGCGGAGAAGAACCTCCACCAGAGGACCTTCTCGAGGAGGAGGAGGAGACTTCGTGGCCGCAGGTGGAACCGAAGGTCCACAGCTTCCTACCTCTGGGCTGTGGGTGGAGAGGTCTTCTGCTGGACGGCTCTGCTGAACTCCGAGAAGAACTCTGGCTTCACGATGGGACGGCAGCACAGCAGAGCGGAGATGGTCTGATGAACACACACACACACACACACACACACACACTCGGTCATGGAGGAGTAGGCCGTGTCCATGGTGCCACGGACCTTCTGGAGACCTTGATGGTGACTTTGACGCTGGTCATGACCAGGTGGGTGCAGTCGTGGCTCCAGGCGTTCACCAGCCTCCCGCCCACGGCCTGCAGATCCCTGGACAGCCGCGCCTTGGCCTCCTGGTCCAGACAAGAAGAACACACCACCGCATTCTGCCGCTCCACTCTGGAGATGCAAGGAAGTCAGAGGTCAAAGGTCGCAGAGATCGCCTCTGCTGACTTGCGGGACGGTTCCGCCGACTGACCTGAATTTGGCCTGGAACACCCCGAAGGTGAGAAGGTCCCCGGGCTCCAGGCTCACGGCCCGGTCTTCTGCCAGACGCTGGCCGTTGACGACGGTGCCGTACTTGGAGGTGTCCTTCACGCTCAGGGTCTGGACATCATCCAGTCAAAGAAAACACATCTCAAGGTCAGAACCCAGCTGGAGGGTCTGAGGAACATCTGACCACTGAGCAGCGAGGGGACGTGTTATGGACATTGGCCAGCAGGGGGCGCTCCAACAACACTGATTTCTACCAGAACATCCAAACGCTGAAGGTCAGATACGTGGTCGGACCTCCAGACACTTCAGGAAGGTGTCGGAAGAATAAGAACACCGAAGCTCTCTTTGAGGTTTGTATCTCAGTGGCTTCCGGATGAAGCCACATGTCCTAAAGAAGGTGGTAACCTTCTGAGGCTAACTGAAGTTCATCCATCCGTGGACCTTCTCTAACTCTGGACCTGAAGGAGAGCGGATGTTGTCACCTGCTCGGTGGCGCTGAGCAGAGCGTGGACCCGGCTGATGGACTGATCGTTGGCCAGGAGGACATCGCAGTTCTTGCGCCCGACCACGTGGTCCCTGCCCGGGAGGAGGAAGTGGGTCTCACCTGCCATTAAAGATCAGCAACTCACTCCATGATGGACGTCTGGTAGGAACTATCTCCAGATGGAGCAGATAGTCATCTGATCCAGATGTTCATATCAGCAACACCAGATTAGCACCCTATCAGCCTAGCATATCATCATAACACCAGATTATCAGATAACATGATATGAATATGCAATTTTCATGCCATAATCTCAGATTATCATCAGATTATAACTTTTTGTCTGAAATGCACTTTTTGTAAGTCCCTTTGGATAAAAGCGTCTGCCTAATGACTGCAATATAATTTAAATGTAATGTAATCATATTAGCATGATCATATCAAATGATCACGATATCAAATTATCATAAACCATCATTTTATCAGATTATAATGCGATGATAATCACATGATCAACTTCTCACATGATATCAGATTATCATATTAACATGTTATTCCAAATGACTGCAAGCGCTATACAAATCATATGTATTATTATTATTATTAATATAATTTAAATGTAATGTAATCATATTAGCATGATCATATCAAATGATCATGATATCAAATTATCATAAACCATCATTTTATCAGATTATAATGCTATGATAATCATATGATCAACTTCTCACATGATATCAGATTATCATATTAACATGTTATTCTAACATAATACCAGATTATCACGTGATTGTATAATAATCTTATGATCAGGTAATCCCTATCTGACGACGTGCACCAAGCTGCATATGTGTGTGTGTGTGTGTGTGTGCACGTTTCACGGATCCCCATTCGCACCAGTCGAAGATATTGATAGGTGATAAATTGTGATCGGATTTCTTCTCAAACTCCACGGTGTTTTGATGACGTCATCCCGGTACCGGGTTTACCTGCGGGTTCCAGCGGCGCCAGGATCCACATGGTGCGGGGCGGCGGCGGCGGCGGGAGCCTCCACTCGACCAGGAAAGCTTGCAGGAGAAGCAAGAGCAAAGTTCAGGGGAGTTTCGATTCTCCAGGTTCCTCTTGACGTCCAAACCCCGCGTCCGCCCGTTCTTCTTCGTAGATCCAGAGCAGCGGGTGAGTTACAGGCCGGCGCTCAGCAGCGCCCTCTAGTGGCCTGGAGGGGAACTGCTCATTTCAGTGACAAGGAAGCGATAAGAATAAGAACAACTTTATTTATCCCGAAGGAAATTGTTGTGCCAGGGTTACAAGAAAAACATGATAAAAGTAGAAAATTGTATAAACAGTAAAAAAAAAGGGGGAGAATAAGAAATACAAATAAATGGCAGATGATGTCTCCACCCTCCTCCGCAGGACACTAAACACCGAACGGTTTTATTTCTCCTCTTCCGTGAACAGCCCCTCTTGCCTCTTTTCTACTCTGGCTCTGTATTTATAAGAAGCCCACTATCTTCTGAGGACCTCTGCAGGTGCTTCACTACTTTTTAAATTAAATCAGTGCAAATGAGGGCCTTGTTCGGATTGTGAAGGAAAACACCTGGCTATTGATCTTGTGACGAGGCGCTGTTAATTATTTATCCAAACCAGAAACACCAGCCTCCTTCCGGAGTACATCGTCCTCCTGCATGTTCTTGCACGTCAAGGAGGACGTCTGTGGGTGCAACTCTGTCCTGTTTGTACGGTTTCCTCTCACGTGTCCAAGGCGGATTTGCATCTTATTGTTTCTGAAGCGCCTGTTTATTTTAACTATATCCTAGCAATGAACAAGCTCTCTGTTGTGTGAAGATCTCGGATCAACCGGTCCCTCAACTCCAGATCTCCCTCCTGGACACAGTGCAGGAGCTCACCTGCAGCCGTCAACGAGGAGAAACCAGGAGCAACCAGACCTCCTGTGGAGCTGGAGATCTGCTCCGTTAATAATCCCCCATTCATCCACTGAGCTAAACCTCATCATAATCTTCACCTCCTTTAACTCCACCACCCCCCCAGCACTTTCCTGGTGTGTGTGTGTGTCTGTGTGTGTGTGTGTGTGTGTGTGTGTGTGTGTGTGTGCTCCACCCTCAGGGCCTTTGCTTCCACGCGGAAGAACTGATCCTCATGTCCTTTTTGTTTAGAATCCAAAGTCCACTCACAGATGCTTCTGCAGGCTCCGCCCCCTGCACACAGGCCCCGCCCCCTGCACACAGGCTCCGCCCCCTGCACGCGGTGCCACCCTTGCCCTCCTGTGGCACTCCTTTGGCAAAGAAGAACCCTCCTCTGACGTGTGTTTACCTGGATCCCACTTCCTGGTCTTGCTTCCTGGAGATGTCCAGCTCTTCTGGAGTTCAGGATGCAGGAGCTTCATCCAGGGATCTGAGATTTGAAGAAAGGGTCTGACCTTCATGTCTCTTTCATAGTTTTCCTAAAAACACCTGTCCAATCATTTATTAGACCGGCTGGAGGCCCTTATCTCCAAGAAAGCTCCTAGTTAGCGTTAGCTTAGCTGCTCTGCTGAGGACCAGGGGAACTTATAAGTGGAGTGGAGGTAGGAGTACACAGGTAGACAACAAAAGAGTGGCAGATGATGAGAGTGGAGTCACACAGCAGAAGATGGTGGCTTGTGCACATCTAAAACATGTTTTTTAGAGAAGAGAAGCCAGACTGAGATGCTTCTCGTGGAGGAAAGAAGGATAGCAGGAGGTCCAGAGGAAGACTAGAGAGAAGATTTATGGATGCAGTGGAACAGGACATGAAGTTAGCTGTGCTATTAGCATGTAGCTGTTAGCTGTTAGCTGTTAGCGCTACTGGTCCCAGGTTCCTCCCCAGTGAAGGGCAGTGCTTCCCCCTGGGGGGACGCTGGGTTTGAGGAGATCATCTGAAGAGTGGTCCAGACCTCCTCTGGATGGGTCTCCATGAATACCACCTGTCTGGACCGAACTTCTTCAGCCGGCGTTGCCCCCCCCCCCCCCCCCCCATCAAAACAGCAAGTGATACAAATCAGCACGGCAACAGAGCAGTTATTAGACCTCAGGGTTTTATTTAATGTGAAGCTGTCAGGAGCCTTCCAATCCACCTCGGGTGGTCTTCTCAGAACAAGGGGTCATTATCAGACCTCCAGGGCTGGTCCACTGCAGGTCGCAGGCGCCCTCGACCCCAGAGGCAGGGCAGCTTCCTGTTGGCCCTCATCACCGCCACGCTCGTGCAGGAGTCCGGTTTCTGGATGATCTCGCACCACTCGGGGTAGTCCACGGGTCTGGAGCCCCTGCAGGAGAAACCCGCGGGTCAAGAAGCTGCATCCCAGGGGAGAAGAACCCACCTGAGATCCGGAGCAGGCTCACCGGTCGCAGCAACCCACGCCGAAGGGCTCCATGCAGACGCACTGGTAGCAGTCGCCGGTCAACCAGCTCTCTCCTATCCCATAAACCCGGCCCAGATGTTCACAGCTCCCTGGAAGCAGAGCCATCAGGAGGTCAGACGGGCCTCTTACAGCACCTTCTCCGACGGGAGGAGCGCCGTGGGGAGGAGGGCAGTGAGTCCTCCAGAAGGTCAGACAGGAAGCCACCTCCATGTTCTAAGCAGACCTTCGTCTCCATGGAGACGGGGCCTCAGGGTTTGTCCTCTATGTGGGCAGCAGAGAGCATGGGAAAACCAGGATGGAGGTAAGGATTTGGATCCTGCTTGTATTGTACGCACACACACACACACACACACACACACACATACACCGGCAGTTAGCATCAAAGCTAAGCAGTTAGCATTAAAATAAGTGTGTGTAGCATCCAAACCAAAATCCACTGAATGATCCCTTAAACTAGGAATGTCCAAAGTCCAGCCTGTGGGCCGAATGCGGCCCGTGTTCAAATCTGCACCGGACCACAGCATCTGTCATAAAACAATCTTTTATTCGTATAAAATATAAAAATAAAATCGAATTTGATCTGGCAGCCGGATCTGAGGCTAAAACTGAAACAATAAAAAACACAGCATTTCTCTTTTTTGATGATGAGTAAAACAAGCATTCATATGTTCTGAATAATATCACTATTATTATTTTAATTTCCTGTTCTCATATTTTGAATTTATAAGTTCATAGTGAGCATTTAATAATGAATAATAAGTAATGTTTTAAATCAACCTAGATATGTTTAGTGTTTCTGAAAGTATTTTTTTCCACATTTTATGTGGAATTGAGTGATTCGGGTCTAAAGTTTAGATTTGCGTTTCCTGTTAAGACATGAAAAGTTTGGGCTTTCCAATAAATAAAAAAAAAAAAAATTGTGAAATATTTCATTTGCATTTAATGTTAACGGTTTAAAGAATGTCAAGCTGAACGGTCGGCCTTCACACATTTACTCCTGATGGAGATCCAGACCCAGAACTGATCCATCTCCATCACCGCTGGCCGCTGTGTGAAGGTCCTCCAGACGCAGTGAGAGGTACGTGATGGAGCAGAACGTCCAGCGCACCACACACTCTACATCACGTGCACGTCCATGAAGCCTTTTCTTCCTACCTTTGGTGTTGAAGAAGCACTCGCCGCTGTTGTAGACGCAGAAGCAGGGCACGCCGGCGCCGAGGACCAGCAGCAGCGCCAGGAGAGCAGCCGCCATCCCTGAGAGGAGCGGCGAGAAGAAGGAGGCGTCAGCGGTGGGAGAAGGTCCACCTCCTCCTCCAGCCGGGACATGAGGAGCATCATCTCACCTGCACCGGAGCTTCTAGCAGGTCACGCAGAGTTGCCTCCTGCTTTCCTTCACGGTCTCCTTTTCCTCGCAGCTCCGACTGATGCTCCGATCTTCTCCGACCCCGGCGTATTTATAACCCCCTCAACATCTCATCATCATCTCCACGTAGATCTCCCACCTTCG
Source organism: Fistularia commersonii (assembly GCF_037954325.1). Classification (NCBI taxonomy): domain Eukaryota; kingdom Metazoa; phylum Chordata; class Actinopteri; order Syngnathiformes; family Fistulariidae; genus Fistularia; species Fistularia commersonii. The sequence goes on along the minus strand of NC_141294.1, from coordinate 15,781,787 downwards.
CCCCCCCCGCCCCTCCGTGCACCCAGCCATTGTCGTCGTTCGTTTGCATGCATGCGAGAGGGAGGCGCACACACACACACACACACACACACACACACACACACACGTTCAGCTGCATCCCTCCGGTGAGCAGATTGTCTCCAGAGTACACAGTGTGAACGCTCTCAGATAACATTTGTCTCTGTGATTAGCAACATCTCAACAGGGGACACCAGTTCACACACATACAGCCCAAATATGTGTGTGTGTGTGTGTGTGTGTGCGTGTGCATTTGACCTCTTGACCCCTGCACACCATCTAGCTGATCTATTTGGCATGAGGAACAGATGGAGAATCGAGAGAGGATTGAGGAGGACACGGTCAAATGTGAAACCAAGTTCTTTTCATCTTTGATTCCATCAGATCTCCACCTCCTGCTCCTGTTGTTCTTATTTCTGTGACAGATGTGCGTGTGTGTGTGTGTGTGCGTGTGTGTGTGTGTGTCCTGCCCCCTGCACCTCCCCTGGATCCCAGCTAACGAAGGTCCGGAGGTCGTCCTATCTCCATTTAATGAAGGATGCTTCCATTAAACGCGACTAATGACCGCCGTCTCCACGCACATCAGTGACCTGATCCGATTTAACTTCTCCTCTGACTCATCCTGAAGGTATACGCCTCTGAAAATAGTCTCACGTCATCCAGGCCTCTCCTGTGTGTGTGTGTGTGTGTGTGTGTGTGTGTGTGTGTGTGTGTGTGTGTGTGTGTGTGGGTACATTGATGGAGCTTGGCCTTTTGTCACAGGTGATTTCTTTGTTCTGTTTTCTTGCTGTTTGTTTGAAGGGTCTGGTTTGAGACCTCTGATAGCACACACACACACACACACACACACACACACACACACACACACACACACACACACACACACACACGCACACACACACGCACGTGCAGCTCATCACCACAGTCCGGCCCGCAGCCATATTCTTCACAGATGTGATGTATGGAGGTCTGGATCATCTAACCACCTCTAGAGGTATCTGAGATCCTGCTGAAGCTGAAATTTGCTTTGTATTTGTATATTCGTGTGTGTGTGTGTGTGTGTGTGTGTGTGTGTGTGGTGCCTGTGCCTCGGTCCTTCAGCGCTCAGTCTTCTTCTCCATGCATCTTCTAACCGAGCATCTCGTATCAGAGAGCTCTGCAGGGAGGTTCTTCGTTCCTCCTCCACATGTTGTGCACCACCGGCTCCTCAGAGACCAGGAGAAGCTCCTCAGAGACTTTTTCGTCCTGGTTGAGGCTCCGTCGCGTTTCCATGACGCCCAGACGGCGATGGCTCAACAGCATGGAGGAGAACCTTCATGTCGGAGCATCTGATCACCTGAGTGTGTGTGTGTGTTATATAATATCTATCCATATATTCCATGTATGTACCAGAGACGTTGTTTTTTTCTGAGAAGGACGGCAGTAGAAGTTCTCCAGGTGCTTCCAGCAGGCCAGTGGCTGCGCTGATTGTCTGGCTGCCCCGTTAATGAGCCGTTCCATACGAGGCACCATTAAGAAGGACCTCATTAGTTTGATGAGCTTATTAATCCTCACATGACCGATGCCGTCTTCCACCCAGTGACTCTGTATGCTCGCAATGCCGTGAGAAGAAGAAGAAGAAGAAGAAGAAGGAGGGGGACGTGTCCTCGGCCAACAGCGGATTGTCTCAGCGCAGGGGAAGATTAACAGTAATTTTCAGGCTAAGAGCAGATGGCTGACGTCTGCAGCGGCCATGAGTCATCACGTTTCTCTCGCTCCTGTTCTCCTCACCTTCACCCGATCTGTGGACTGTACAAGGACAGGGTAGAGAACCCTAGACCTCCTGAATTCCATGGAAGCATACAACTCTCGTCCTCTCCCCCGATGGGGAACCACACTCTGACGCACCTGGACACCACCTACGGGCCAATAATGAAACGGTACGCGGCTGGCACCAGGACTGTAAAGGTGCTGGTCCATTGTTGCTGACTGGAAACTCTTGGAAGAAGACATTGGAGACAACGTTGAAGGTTTTTCTGGTTGTGTTACGGACTATGTAACATTCTGTGAGGACAACATTGTCCCAACCAGAAAAGGGCTGTTGCTTCACAGACACTAAGCCATGCATCAGGAAGGCCTCCGAAACAGGACGACGAGAGGCTCCGTGGCCAAAGACCATCACAACCTCAGGGCTGTTCAGACGCAGCTGATGAAGAAACTGAGAGAAGGCAGGTGCAACTACAAGGAGAAGGTTGAGGCCAAGATGGGACAAAAGAACACAAAAGAGGTCTGGAGTGAGATGGAGAGGATTACAGGCTAAGGGAAAGCTGCATTTGGAGTCAAAGGTAGCCCAGACTTTGCTGCAGAGCTAAGCTTCAGTAGGTTTGGGTGAATCTGGAGCCCATCCCCACCTCTTGTAGGCTCAGCTCCACCCCCCATTAACATCTGACCCCCACAACCCTGGCCTCACCCCAACCACCAGCCAAGAGCAGAGGGAGTCCTCCAAGGTGAGGCAGAGTCAAGCCAGACGCCGGACAACATCAGCGCCAGGATCGTCAGGGTGTGTACCAGGCAACTTGATGGAGTCTGGCAGCACCTCTTCAACCTCTCTCGGAGGGTGTTGAGGGTACCTGACCTCTGGAAGACCTTTTGCATTGTCTCAGTACCAAAGAGAGGACATCCACTGCTCTTAGTGTCCAAAAGCTAGTGGCAACTCCCAAATGACACTGAGGTCATTTGGGAGTTGTCCTCCAGCACCTGAAGGAACGGCTATCTGCTTTCCTGGACACCCTGCAGTTTGCGTCCAGGCTGCACATTGGTGTTGAGGACACGATCATCTTCCTCACACACAGGGCCTTGTCCCATCTGGAGGTCGCAGGAGGCGCTGTGTCCCTTCAACTGCCTCCTGAGAGGCAAGCTGCTGGGTAAGCACCTTCACCCTCACGTCCCTGCCTGGATCTTGGACTACATCGGTGGACGGTGGCAGTATGTCAGAGTGGACGGTAGCACCAGAGAGCCCCAAGTCACTGTCCTGTCTCTGTTCCTCTTCACCCTCGTCACCTCCGACTTCCAACTCTGGTTCTTCCCACCTCCAAAAATTCTCTGATGACTCCTCCATAGTTGTATGCATCAAGAACGATGAGGAGTGCCGAGGTCTGATTCACCATCCAGGGTGAGGAAGTGGACATGGTGGACTCACACAAGCGCCTTGAGGCCCACTTTAAACTGGAGCGGACACATAACACAGCTGCCCTCTACAGGAAGGAGAAGAGCCCATCAGCTACCACAAGCTAGCCCTTGCAGAAAATGAGCCAGAAACAAAGGTCACAGGAGACCTTTTTCGGGAGGAAACGAACTTGAACTGGTCCACGGGAACTTTTTCATGCATAAAACTGGTCCTTGGTACAAAAAAAAGTTGGGGACCCATTTTAGATTTCCTGTTTTAAGCCTTTAAATCCACTTCTAACCTGCTAGTGTATGGTATTACTTACTGGCCAGTCTGTGCACTAAAGTGGACAAAAAAACACTGCTGCTCTATGTTCAAATTCAAATGATATATTTATACATTTCAGGTTTTATGTTGTTAATTCAGTCATCCAGTACCAGTATCTCCATGCACTTTATATGGTTTAAGTTAGTCTTTGATTATTGTGCTCTTCACCGGTAATATTAAAGCTGATTTTGAATTTTGAACTTTGAATTTTGAACCACTATCAGTCCCTTCCTGCCTTTAGTGCACTTTTATCATTTCTTCTTTTCAGAACGAGAACAGATTGCTGACATCTGCAGCCGCCGTGAACCACGGCAACCAGGAGGCTTCATTCACTTCAGGATACACGGAGCTGAGCACAGAAGGACCAAGTCACAGGCAGCACACACACACACACACACACACACACACACACACACACACACCTCTGCTGACAGAAACACACCTGTTTGCTCTTGGAGCAGGAAAGAAGAGGAAACCCTCAGATCTTATCTACCGTTATTCTCTTATTTGTGTGCGTATGTGTGTGTGTGTGTGTGTGTGTGTGTGTGTAGATGAACATAAATGGTAACACAAGACCGGACCTTCCAGGTTTCTGGCCGTTTGTTAGAGAAATTGTTTATTGACAAGGCAGGGTGAGGCTTAAATCCAGTAATAGCACATGTGGTGAACAAAAGAGGGTGAAAGATATACAAACATACCATAGGGTTTACAAGGCCTTACACTGGGTCACACACACACACACACACACACACACCATTGCTATGATGACTATTAAAACTGTGGTAGGCATCTGCTGGAGGCGAGTACCTGGACTCGGATGTGGAGATGAGATGGTGAGAAGTCGAGGGGATGGCGGCGAGGAGCGGACGCTCACGCCGGACTCTGTAGGAATATGTCTGATATTTAGTTGACATGATCGAGCGCAAGAACAACCGAATATCAAACATATCATACAGCCTCCGGCCAATCCCAGCCTTTTGCAGCGCCTGCAACACACAACAGAGACCACAACATGAGAAAATGTGTGTGTGTGTGCGTTCTGGGGCCGTATTGTGGGAACTCAGCTCTTTTATGTAGGTGAAAGATAAAGTCATACAATGTATGTTATGTGCAAAAGGAGACCTGAAAAACCTGTCCCGCACCTGACCAGGTGAGGAAGAGGAGCAAGAAGAGCGAGGCCTGAAGGGAGTGACCCACCTGTGGAAGTGGAGGTTCAGTTTCCTCTGAGACATGAGGTCAGTGGGAAACACAAGAGGTACAGTAGAGGAGGAAGGAAGATGCTGAGTGACCCCCGGGACCCCCGGGACCCCCCAAAAACCCCGATAGAGACCCCAACCCCCCCCCAACAACATGCAGATACTCACTGTGTTCTTCATCCTCCAAACATCCCTGGGTCCTGACAGAGAACCACCAACTCTCAGGTGGGTCTGAATTGACAGGACAAAATGTGCACAAAAAAAAAAAAAAGTTTCACACTACCTCTGCGCGTGTGTGTGTGTGTGTGTGTGTGTGTGCGTGGTGTGTGTGTGTGTGTGTGTGTGAGAGAGAGCCATAATCTGTGTACGAGCAACTGAGCTGCCCCTGGACTGCACTGTATTTATACATATACACAGCCCTGTGAGTCTAGGGGGAACCTCCGACACACACACACACACACACACAACTTCAGTGATGCACACATTCACACACGCTCAGTGACACATGTAATTAGGGGTGTATTGATTGGCTGCTTTGGCCTGAAGCCTTTCCTCCACACATTAGCCTGATCAATACGTTAGATGCGGGATGCTCATCCTACTGTGAGACACACACACACACACACACACACACACACACACAAACTGCTGGACAGAATCAAATAAGTTTTAGTTATTGCCTCCAGGGAGGACACACACATCTGACGGTCACCTCACAAAGTCACCACTTTATTCATAGTTATATATCATCTCCAAACACTGCAAATACTATGTTTGCAGATGACATTGTGATCTGTGGTAAGAGCAGGGAACAGGGTTGAGGAACATCTAGAGAGGTGGAGGTATGCTCTGGAAAGGAGAGGAATGAAGGTTAGGAGAAGCAAGACTGAATATATGTGTGTGAATGAGAGGAACCCGGGTGGAACGGTGAGGCTACAGGGAGTGGAGATCAAGAAGGTGGAGGACTTCAAGTGCTTGGGGTCAACAGTCCGGAGCAGGGGTGGCACACTCAAATACACAGTGGGCCAAAATTCAAAACCGGGACAAAGTTGCAGGCCAACATTGATATTTATTGAAAAAAAACCTCCAGATATAACGATGAACCTTTTCATATGGACCCAAACAAGTTTTTCTTAAAAAACGAATATGGAACAAGCGTAGCTTAATACTATACAAAATCCTGTTTTCTGGCTAAGTAGCAGGGTGCTAGTTAGCATAAGGTCGCTATGACTACTGTACACAGAGGAGAGACCGTTTATGGGTCCTGTTGTGATTTTCGTGCCAAAACACCAGCAGAAAATTCTGGGATTTGAGGAATTAGCGATACATGTTCTGTAGATTATACTCTAATAGTCATTTGGTATGGCTTTGCGGGCCAAATATAATTACAGTGCGGGCGAAATTTCGCCCGCAGGCCAGAGTTTGACAAGGGTCGGCAACCTTTAACACCCAAAGAGCCATTTGGACCCGGTTTCCACGGAAAAGAAAACACTGAGAGCCGCACTTACTTTTTAACGCCTAAAATAAAGGTACCTCCGTATATATTGCTTTTTCACATTTTTGCCGTCCTGGGGTTGAAACTCTCGACAAATTGACAGCGTCTTGGCGGGCATACCGGCTTCTGCGAGTGTGACGTATGTTTTGAGCGTCGAAAAATAATCAATATAATCTTATTGCAATATTTCAAGATCATAGCAATCCTCCAATTTAGAACTAGAATTAAAAAAAAAGGAACTAACAAAAATAAAATACACTTCAATTAAATACTCTATTAAAGAGCCGCATGTACTGCAAATATTGCGAACAGGAACGTGGCAAGCAGGAGGCAGAACATGGAACAGCAGACGGATCCTGACAGGAGTGGAATCAGGTGGTATTTTTTCCCCTCCTAAGTATTACTTTTCATGTACTCGTCACGGTACTATCTTCTGCTGCTCCTCCAAGACCTTGAGATGACCTTCAGAAGAAGAGAAGGTCGGATAAAGTCCTGGTCCCTTTGTGTTAACCTGCTGCCGTCCCGCCTGTAATTCAGATGCAATACATCTGATGTAACCTGCAGTAGTAGTACAGTGACGTGCAGTCAGGGGAGGCAGGAGAGGCCGTGCCTCACTTACCAATCTTGGAAAGGAAAAAATGCAAAACGAAAAAAAAAAAAAGTCGTATTTATGTGATTTGCACTATAAAGGTATTTTTTATTTAACTTCATCAGTTTTACGTTATTTGTTTCTCACAATTCCTTGATTTTCACATTTACTGTTCAAATACTGAGAAGAGACGAGCGGTGAGGCCGCCGACTGTTGAGCCTCAATGTAGATTGCGCAGTGACGGCTGACAGCTAGCATGCTCTGCACTCAGACCGTATTGCTCTCTCTCTCTATTGAAATGTTTGAATACTTTTGATAGGTGAACTACATTTCCAACGTGCAGTGTTTTTTTTTTGTCAACAACTATATGTGTGTTTCTAGTTTCTTGTGCTGAGTGATCATAAAACGGCTGCAAAGAGGCACTAAGTGAGGCACGCTGTTCTCCTGCCTCATGGAGGGGGATGCTCGTGATTCCAGGGATTCTTCTTGCAAACTTTCGGCTTACTCGGTGAATGAGCTGCTCTG
>NC_141294.1:15736992-15771992 GCF_037954325.1 Fistularia commersonii | reverse complement strand
CGCTAACGCTGAGCACCGACATCAGATTTCCACAAAAATAAATAACATCTGGAAAAGAAGCTGGTCGCTGACATCCGAGGAAGACTGCTGGTCCTGCTTCAGCAGCTACAGAGAAGTCACCTCTGAACGAGAAGAGGTGCTGTGGAGCATAGGACTTGTTCTTCAGCCTATGCTTTGGGAGCTTCTTGTTTGGGAGCCTCTGGCTGAGGTTTTGGAGCTTCTTGTTTGGGAACCTCTGGCTGAGGTTTTGGAGCTTCTTGTTTTGGAGCCTCTGGCTGAGGTTTTGGAGCTTCTTGTTTGGGAACCTGCTGAGGAGCCTCTGCCTTGGGTTCCTCCGCTTTTTTGGGACAGAAGGGGCTGCAAAAGAAGAGCAGATGGAAGGTGAAGGTGCAGAGGCATAGGGAAAAGAACGTGCCGGCATAAAGCTGAGGTCACAGCTACCTCGCAGACTCCAGATCTTTCTTCAGAAAGCCGCACACTTCGCTGGTCGCGTCCATTTTACTCTTCAGGGTCTTCAGCTCATTCGTCCAGCCGTCCTTCTCCTTCTTGGCTGAATCTGAAAGTTTGACCACTATTACACCAGGGACTACTGGGCTCCACCAACATCTAAGTCTGCTTTGGAGCAGATTCCTGACTCCTAGTCTCCAGGAGAACCTGGATAGTCCAACCAGAGAACCATCCCAGGCTGGGATCTCAAGAGGAGACTGGCTCTGATTGAGGTTAAGGAGCAAATGTTCACAGCAGAACAGAAGGAGCAGGAATGAGCGGTTACCCGATGACAACCCAGCAAACACCAGGTGGATGTATGCTTACTTATCTGGACTCGTTACATTCCAGAGAGTGTTTGCTCTTCTGCTGAGGGACAACAGAATGATTGATGGCTGGCATGGAAAGTTCTCATCAGAGCCTTGAGAAGAACCTCCTCGTTGGCTGCAGCAATTGTACGGTGTTGAGGTCCATAAACTGACCTTACCTTGCAAGTTCTTCAGCTCGACCTCTGCCGCCGCCACTCCGTCTCCCAAGGTCTTCTGCAAGCGGGAAAGAGAAGGTGAGCTTGGCCGTGGAGTTTGTCCACAACATGTCAGGGTGAAGCACCTGACGCGTCAGATGTTTTAAAAGTATCTTCTCCCGTGTGGACACAGGAGAGGAATGAGAAGAACCACAGCACAAAGTCATGAAGACCAAAGTGGCAGATCCTGTGGAGAATCAGTGAGTGCCTCAGAGCTCAGAGTTCGGTCCTTGTCTTCTTGGTCCACAGCTGCTCTCCTCATCTCCTCCTCCACCTCCTCTGAGGAGCTCTACCTCTTCAAATCTACACACTTTGCTTCTCACTGCCTCTTATGACTTTGCTTGTGTGCTCAACGGCACTACAGGGGTGCTAATGCTAATGCTAACGGAGGTGTTGTGTCTGCTCAGCAGATGGTGAGATGTTCCACTGTAAACACCAGCTCCTCGCCAAACTGGAATGGCCACTGTCGCCGTGCCAACAGAGATCACCCCTGGCTCCTCACTTTCCTGTTGGTCTGCGTGGAGGACCTCTCCGGCGGTGGAGATGTTACCTGATGGAGATGTTAGCTCTCTGATCTGGGCAAGCAGCAGCATTATTCAGTCATGAGGGCACCTGGAGACCAGGAAGGCCATGGAGGAGCCCACTGCTCTCCTCTCTGGAGGTTTGGAGTTTGAGATGGATGGTTCTAAAGATGAAGGTCAGACCTTCCACCTTCTCATCTCCTGGAGATCTGCATGTTCTAAAGGGTGTTTGTCCCTGACACCAAACATTACGTATCCTATAATAACTCTCACACACTAATGGCAAGGCACCAGCCAGATCATGGGGGGTGTCTGGGGGTCGGTGCCTTAACCAAGGGCACCAACCTGCTGGGTGGAGGCCTTCCTGCTCTACCACCTGGGATGTTCTGTGGACAGAGCCTTCAGAAACCACATGCACATAAACACAACATGTCCCTGAACTGTCCCTGGACCTCCTGAATCATCTGGTCCTCCTGAACCCCCAGGCTCCTCTGGTCCTCCTCGACCTCCTGAACCCATGGACTCCCCTGGTCTCCCTGGTTTTTCGAGACTCCTGGACTCCTCTGGACCTCCTGAACCCTCCAGTCCTCCTGAACCATTGGACTCCACTGGTCTCCCTGGTCCTCCTGAATCCTCCGCCCCTCTGGTCCTTCTGAACCTCTGGACTCCTCTGGTCCTCCTGAACCCTCTGTTCCACCTGAGCTCTTGGAATCCATTGGTCTTCCAGAACCCTTTGAACCATCTGGTCCTCCTGAATCTCCGGACTCCAGTGGTCTTCCTAGACCTCCTGAACCTTCTTGTCCTCCAGAGCCCCCGGAGTCCTCTGGTCTCCTTGGTCCTCCCAAACCCTCTGGTCCTGCTGGACTCCTCTGGTACTCTTGGACTCCTCCAGTCCTCCTGAACTCCTGGACTCCTCTGGTAGTCCTTGACTCATCTGGCCCTCCTGAACCCCTGGACTCCTCTGGTACTCCTGGACTCCTGTGGTCCTCCTGGACCTACTGGACTCCTCTGGTCCTCCTGAACCTTCTTTTCCTCCTGAACCCATGGACTCCTTTGATCCCGCTAACCCTCCAGGGTTGACCTCTGACCCTTTGGTGGTCACCAACCATCTCCTCCTGGCTCTCCTACGGCTCTCCTCCTGATCCCTGGGACATAGTTCCTCTCCCGCCGTCGGTTACCGGTTCCGTTCCGCTGACGCGCACGGACACCCTCGGTCACACGCACACGCCTACCTGTGCGCCTCGACATTCGTCAAGCGCCCTCTGGTGTTCGCGGCTCTGCTGCCCGAGCGCCGCCACCTGCTCCTCCAGGGCCTTCAGCTGCTCCCGGGCCTCGGACAACGAGTTCTGCGCGTCGATCTTCTCGGTCTGGTACTCCGTGAGCACGTCCCCGCTCACGCGGAGCTTCATGGACTCGAAGCGGCTCTTGCGTTCCTCCTTCTCGAACACCTGACGGCGCGTTTTCAGCAGCACCAGCAGAAGAACCGTGAGCGCCACCGACAGCGGAAGCAGGAGCTGCACCTTCATGATGTCCTTCTCGGTTCCTCCTCGGAACCGGAAGAAAAATGGAAAAAAAAGAGACGGAGAAGCGCTTGCCGACGTGCCACCGGTGCCGGTCTACCTGCCCGCGTCCGTGCGTGACATCGAACCGCACGTCTTCTTCCTGGTACCCGCGCTGGCCAATCGGAGTCAGAGGGTTTCCGAGGCGGAAATGCGCATAACCGCAACCCGCACGCGCATGCACGCACACGCCCAGGCGCGGGAGAGACATCTCGGGAGTCCCGGTTCAGGAACGTCCGGTTCCCAGGTGTGTTCGCGGGGACGCGCGTCCTTACGCGTCCTTGCGCGTCCCCGGGAAGGAGGAAATAGGTGCGCGTAAACGCCCACGTTCGCAAATAGAGACTCAGATTTCGGATCGGCGGCTCCTGTGAGGGGGTCGGAGAAGGTCCGGATCCAAGTCCAAATCCAGGTCCAGGTCCAGGTCCTCCTGTGAGGAGGTCGGGTTGAAGGTCCAGCCGAAGCTCCTTCCGGCCGGAAGATGAAGCTGCTCGGCGTCCTGCTGGCGCTCACCACCGCCGCCATGGTGGCCATGCTCATCCAGACCGTGCGTCAGGAGTACCAGACGCGCAGCCTGATCGCGCGCACGCTGGCGGACACGCTGGAGATCCGCACGAAGGAGGAGAACATCAACACCGTGAAGACCGACATCCGGGAGCTGCGGGTCGTTCTGGCGACCATCGGAGGCAAACTGAAGGAGGTGAAGGACCAGAAGCTGGTGGCCGAGGAGAACATGAAGAGCTCCGAGGAAGAGCTGAGGAAGTGCAGCTCCACCAAGGCAAGGAGGGCGCGCGCGCACACACACACACACACACCAAACAGTACCATACAAACATGCACATTAAAAGACACTCACACACGTGAACATACACACACACTTACATACACACACACACAAACATTAAAATACACACACACCAAACAGTACCATACTAACACGCAAATTAAAAGACACTCACACACGTGAACATACACACACACTTACATACACACACACACAAACATTAAAATACACACACACCAAACAGTACCATACAAACACGCAAATTAAAAGACACTCACACACGTGAACATACACACACTTACATACACACACACACAAACATTAAAATACACACACACACCAAACAGTACCATACAAACATGTACATTAAAAGACACTCACACACATGAACATACACAAACACTTACATAAATACGCACACACACACTTACATACACATTAAAATGCACACATGCACCAAATAGTACCATACAAACACGCAAATTAAAAGACACTCACACACATGAACATACACACACAGACTTACATACATACACACACACACACACACACACACACTTTAAAATACACACGCATTAAAATACAGTCACTCACCAAACAGTACTATACAAACATGCACATTAAGACACTCACACGCATGAAAATACACACACACTTATATACATACATACACACACAAGCACACACACCAGACAGTATCACACACAGATACACACACATTGAAATACAGACACTTTAAAATACATGAATGTATGAACCTATTTTTTGTAAGTAAATTTTAATACACACACATTAAATTACACACACGCACCAAACAGTACCATACAAACATAAACATTAAAAGACACTCACACACGCACTCCCATACATACATACACACACAAACACACACACCAGACAGTATCACACACACACAGATTCACACACATACACACATTAAAATACAGACACATTAGAATACATGAATGTATGAACCAGTTTTTGTATGTGTGTTTTAATACACACACATACATAGATACACGCACCAGACATTATCATACACACACACTAAATACATGTATGTATGTATGTATGTGAGAGTATTAAAATACACTCACATACATATACATACAAACCAGACACTAGCATACACACACCTCCATACACTCACACACACATATATATATATATATATATATATATATATATATATATATATATATATATATATATACCTGCATACACAGACATAAACAAACACACACCGCACACTAGTATACACACACACACACACAAACACACACACACACACACACACACACACACACACACACGAGTGTTCTGATCTTTGAATATGTAAAAACACATTTAAAGCTTTGTTGGCGCTTCCTGTCTCTCTCTCTCTCTCTCTCTCTCACACACACACACACACACACACACACACACACACACACACACACACACACACACAGACACCCCGAGTCTGAGCCATTCTCTAACCCCGACTGTCACCTTTGACCTCCTCAGGAGGAAGCAGAGAAGAGAAAGATCCACCTCACAGAGTCCATGAGCAGCCTGAAAGGTGGGTGTTCCTCCCAGATCCCTCAGCAGCTCCTCAGGACCACCTTCAGTCGTATCGTCCCACCAATCAGAGACCCGTTCATGATAATTTTACGATGTGCGACAGTCCAGTGAACAGATCACTGGAGATCCTCAGTGAGCCGAAATTCGGGGAAACGCTGCAGAAGGTGTAGAAGAGCAGTGAGGTGAAGGTCACAGCTCCTTGTCTCCTCAGCCACCCACCAGGACGACAAGCAGAAGGCCGAGGTGGACGTCCAGCAGCTCAAGCAGCAGATCTGGGAAAGAGACAAGTCCATCTGTGCCTTTGCTGACACTTCCTTAGCAGAAGCCAGGTAGGATCCCCCCCCCCCCCTCCACACACACACCCCCCACACACACATATTGACCGCTGACTCTCCTTCTACAGGAGGCTGTGTGGGATCCAGTGAGGCCTTCTGGAAGGCCCCGTCAGAGCAGAGGTGAACGAGTGAAGGGGTATATTTAGGGACGATGTTGGAGTCGTGCTTGTTTCAAACAAGAAAACATTGATAGCCTCAGAGTGTCAGCAGCACTGCTTTGGATCCACAGGGACCTTCATGCTTTGAGGAAATTCTTCTCAATCACTACTTTGATCACAGCGTGTAAAAATAAACCAGAGTCGCTTCCTTCTCGGTGAAGCGAGAGATATTTATTTCACGTGTGTTTATTCTCATGGTCACGGTCCATCCAGGCTGCAGGCCATGCCTTGGATAAAATGTTATTATTATTATTATGTGTGAGGTGGAGATGCAGGCTGCCTTGCCCAAGGGTTTCTGTCCTCGTCGCTCTGCTTCTCACAGCTGCAATGTTTTTCCCTCTAAATAAAGTAGGAACAAGGAAGGACATGCAGGTGGTGGAACCAGAAGAGCCGGTTCTTCTGTCACGCAATGAGAAGTTTCACGTGAGGGCCTGCAGATCCCTTCACGTGGGGGTTGTGGAGGAGGAGAAGGATTTAAGTCTGTCTGGACCGGAAAGACGGGTTTGTAGGAACAAGGCTTTGTTTGCTCAGAAGGCGGGGCCGGATTGCTCGGGTGTTGTTGCTCGGCAACCGTCCGACTGTGACTGACTAAACACCTGCAGAGGAACACCCTCCATCAACACTTTGTGGTTTGTTTATGAGGGATACTGATCAGAATCTGCTGTCACACACCTCTCCATGTCCAACACACACCTGTCTCTCTCCGACACACACCTCTCCATATCCAACACACACCTGTTCCTCTCCGCTGTCTAACACACACCTGCTCCTGTCCAACACACACCTGTCTCTGTCTGACACACACCTCTTCCTGTCCAACACACACCTGCTCCTCTCCAACACACTCCTGTCTCTCTCCGACACACACCTCTCCCTTTCAAACACACACCTGTCCCTCTCCGACACACCTCTTCCTGTCCAACACACACCTGTCACTCTCCAACACACACTTTTTCCTGTCTAACACACACCTGCTCCTGTCCAACACACACCTGTCTCTCTCCGACACACACCTCTCCCTGTCACACACCTGTCCCTCTCCGACACACACCTGTTCCTCTCCAACACACTCTTTACCTTGTCCCACACACACACGTTCCTCTCTGACACACTCATGTCTCTCCCCGACACACACTTGTCCTACTCCGACACACACTTTTTCCTGTCTAGCACACACCTGTTACTCTGACACACACCTGTTCCTGTCTAACACACATCTTTTCCTGTCTAAGACAAAAACCTTTTCCTGTCTAACACAAACACCTGTCACTCTCCGACACACACCTATTCCTGTCCAACACACACCTGTCCCTGTCTAACACACACCTGTCCCTCTCCGACACACACTTTTTCCTGTCCAACACACACCTGTCTCTCCGACACACCTCTCCCTGTCAAACACATACCTGTCCCTCTCCGACACACTCGTTTCCTTGTCCCACACACACCCGTGTCTCTCTGACACACTCATGTCTCTCCCCGACACACACCTGTTCCTGTCCAACACACACCTGTCCTACTCCGACACACACTTTTTCCTGTCTAGCACACACCTGTCACTCTGACACACACCTGTTCCTGTCTAACACACACCTTTCCCTCTCCGACAAACACCTATTCCTGTCCAACACACACCTGTCCCTCTCCAACACACACCTCTTCCTGTCCAACACACACCTCTTCCTGTCCAACACACCCCTGTCTATGTCCAACACACACCTCTTCCTGGCCAACACATACCTGTCCATGTCCAACACACACCTGTCCCTCTCCGACAAACACCTGTCCCTGTCCAACACACACCCGTCCCATGGAGGCAGATATGTATCTCCTGTTTGGAGGAGAGCCTTCACACACCTAATGGATGGTAAGAATGTCTTGGGGCCAAGAAGGGAGGAAGAAGACTTGACAATTTTAGTTTTTCCTCCATGGGTTCAAACCGCCACCGTCGTGTTCCAGACTCGACCCGCAGACCAAGCAGCCAGGCTGCATGGATGTATCACGCCCACTAGGTGGAGCGTGCACGTTCCCAGACGGCCCGTGGACAGGAGAACATGCAAGGTCTCCACTGAACCTCCTGCATGTGTCTTGACTCTGGGAAGAACCTGGAGAACATGGAGACTCCACGCAGGAAGGCCTCCTGTGGGACTTTTGAGGAGCTGCTAACCTCTGCTCCAACTTGCTGCTTAATTCAAGGATTCAGGGTGCGCAAGGATTACACAGAGTGCACCGAAATTTGGAGACAGTAGCTCTCAAGTTCAGAGGAATCAAAAAAAACAAACAAACACTACCTTAAAAGGCAGGACACAGCACAACAATACAACAGTAGCAGCATCTCTGGGTTAGAGATAGATGACAGAAATATATTTAAAAAAATAATAATTTTATATATATAAATAAAATATAAATAACAACAAAAAATTAAAAAATAAAGAAGCAAAAAAAGTGAACAGTGGAAAAAAAGGGGTTTATTGTATTTTACTGTATGTGAGGTTCGTGTGTTCAGGGTTGTGCCGCTAATTATAATTATAATATTGTATTATCATAATCATATTGATATTTCGATGAAACACACAGATACCCGGAACCTGTCAGATAGAAACCATTTTTTTCCCTCACTTTAAATATTATTAATATAACTATTGTAGTAATATTAATAATATGTAAACCTGTTCTTTATTGCGAACTGCGATCTGGTCTGATGACGTCTCGGCCTGCCATTGGCTGAGCTCTGAACCCGGAAGTTGTGTGCCCTGCTCCCGCTGAAAGTCACCGGTACATCGGCGTGTGTTTTTCTGGGCGTGTGTGTGTGTGTGTGGGCGGGCGTGTGAGCGTGTGTGTCCGATACCGGGACCCGCCCGCCCGGAGAAGGTCCCCCTCGGATCCCCGGAGGCTGAGAAGGTCCCCCCGCGGGTGGAGAACATCGCCCGGTGTCCGGATGGCGAGGATGTTTGCTAGCCGCTGGAGCCTCGGCGGGCCTTCGGGAAGGACCATGGTGGTGGGTCACGTCTGAGGTTCTTCTCTCTCCCCAGCGGGTCCAGACCCAGAAGGTCAGAAGGTCTACAAGCCTGTCCTGGTGTCGGTTAGGAACCAGGTGGGAGATGAACGATTTCCACAGCCACCCCTCCCAGAATCTGCACTGGTTGGAGGTCCCTCGATTCTCTAGCTAAACGTTTGCTCAGGAGTGAGAGCACCTCCAGGATGTCCTCCTCGGGACATCTCTGAAGGATTGCCGTCTCCATGTTCTACCGGGCTCAGAGTCGATGAGTCTGTAGATTCAGAAGAAGACCTCCCTGTGCTCTGTTCCTCAGACGCTGCCGTTCTGGCCCCCGAAGCCCAGAGACTTCAGCTTGCCCAACTCCTCGTGGAGCCCGGAGATGCTGGAGCTCTACCACCGCTACAACAGCCAGTGTGAGGAGGAGACCCGGGGCCCGTGGAGGAGACTACCCAGCTACAACCGCTCCCTCAAGTATGCCACAGGTACTCTCACACAGCTTCTCCAGGAATACCAGCTCCGCCCAAGCATCAGAAGATCCGCCGCGGAGACGTGTGAGGTCTGGAGGGTGATGATCATGAAGGTGGCCTGGACCTCAGAGGGAGAACGCCAGACCTTCTCCACCTGGGTTCACCTCTGAGGTGATGCAGATGCACCTCGTTCCCCCTCCCATGAGGACGTTGTATTGTGAGATGTCCACAGCCTGCACAAAAGTGGTGAGAAAGGAGGAGGAGAACATGTTGGTGACCTGAGGAACCGGTCACACTGGTGGTGGTGTTTTGAAGACCTCCCATCTTCAGGGCTGCATGAGGAACCTGAGGTCTATGAGGCTTCCACCTCAGCAGCCAGCTCCTCGTGGAGCGGTCCGCCGATGATCTCTTCACCTTCTGCTCCTGGTGTGTAGATGATGGAGAACCTCCCTTCTGAACCTCGTCTCCTGCCGTTCTGCTGCTTCTCCTCCCGCCAGGTGGGGTCTACCTGAGCAAGCTCCTCCAGTCCAGAGCCCGGCTCTTCACCCGCAGCGTCCGCACCCCGGGGGCCGCCTTCGAGTACGTCATCTTCCTGAACAAAGAGGAGCAGAAGTCCGTCTGCGTCTTCCAGGCCGGACACCTGCTGGAGGGGCCTCCAGGGTGAGTCTCTGCAGGAGGAACATCTCAGAGAGGAATCGGACTCCTCGCCTTCCTGGAAGGTGGTGTTGGAGATCAGAAGATAAGGAAGCAAAGGACCGTAGATAGAGAGGTTCTTCTCAGATGGGCTGAAGACAAGGAACCCTTGGCTTTCTCCACCGTTCATTTCAGGAAGACCAGGAAGTTGAAGCTTCAGGCACTTTTGGTCTCCACCATCTCATCTGTGTGTGTGTGTGTGTGTGTGTTTCCAGACTCGTCCACGGGGGGGCGATCGCCACCATGATCGACGCCGTGACGGGAACCCACGCCAACTACCTCACCGGGCCCGTCATGACGGCCAACCTCAACATCAACTACCGCAGGTGAGGAGATGCTGCATGTGTGAGGAGCACCTTCTGGGCTGGAGGAGGACGGAGAGCCTCCGTGGAGAAGGTCAGGCCTTGTTCCTGAACTAGAACATGGAGAACTCAGGGTGGAACAGCACTCCGTGTGTGCATGTGTGTGTGTGTGTGTGTGTTGCTCAGCCTTGCATCAGGCTGCAGGAGAAGATGCAGACCCCCACCAGGAAGCCCTGGTCGCAGGCTCTTCCACTCTGGTTCTCCATGAACCTCAGATGTCCTTCAGAGAAGGTCAAAGGGTCGCCGGAGATCCTCCGAATCTCTCGAGCCGAACCCCAATATGAGTTGTTACCATGACAACGGAGAAGGTTTCCAAACACCAACGTTGAGTAGATGCAGCCCGTCTCAGTCTCTCATCATGTCAGACAGATTTATGAAATGTCCCGATGTAACTCAATATAAAAACAAAGAATAAAATAGCGAGAAATAAAAATAAAAAGCAAGACGTGTAATGATAATGATAGTAATAATAATTGCAATAACATAAGATACAACTTATTGATACCCACTGGGGAAATACTTTGGTCAATACAGCGCAACAATGACAATTTAAATAAATAGTATAAATATAAAAGAGTATAAATTTAAATAAAGGAGACAATTAAAAGATAGCAAAAGATATCCACAAATACATAAACAGCAGCGTGAACAACAATGAGGATTTAGAAATAGATAAATAAATATATTATATATGTATAGTGATATTACTATTACTATCATAATTATGGTATCATGTTTAATAATAATAATAAATATAGAGGACTAGAAAATTCAAAATATACTGCTCAAAAAAATAAAGGGAACACTTGAACAACACAATGTAACTCCAAGTCAATCACACTTGTGTGAAATCATAGTGTCCACTCAGGAAGCAACACAGATTCATTTTGACTTGTTTTAAGGACATTACATCAAAGTTGGATCAGCCTGGAGTTTGTTTTTACACTTTAATTTGGAGTGTGATTCCTAATCCAGACCTCCATGGGTTGATACAATTGATTTCCATCGATCATTTTTGTGTGATTTTGTTGTCAGCACATTCAACTGTGTAAAGAGCAAAGTATTTCATAAGAATATTTCATTCATTTAGATCGAGGATGTGTTTTGTAAGTGTTCCCTTTATTTTTTTGAGCAGTGTATATCATCAGAGAACTTGACGTAGCATCAAAACTAGGAGGTCCAGTTTGGACCGGATGCCCAATGTCTCATCTAACGATAATCAAAACAATCGCTAATAATGCTAATAAAATAATCATCATGTCGATTTGAAGTCCACCTGGTCGACCGAGGCTCCTCCTCCCTCTCCAGCCTGGAACCTCCTGGAGGACCATAATTATGGTATCATGTTTAATAATAAAAATAATAAATATAGAGGACTAGAAAATTCAAAATATATCATCAGAGAACTTGATGTAGCATCAAAACTAGGAAGTCCAGTTTGGACCGGATGCCCAATGTCTCATCTAACGATAATCAAAACAATCGCTAATAATGCTAATAAAATAATCATCATGTCGATACGAAGTCCACCTGGTCGACCGAGGCTCCTCCTCCTTCTCCAGCCTGGAACCTCCCGGAGGCTCCGGGCCGAACCCGTTCCTCGGTGTGTGAGAGAAGGTGTGAAGCAGAGCGTTGAGAGCAGACCTTGTCCCGTCCCAGCCCGATCCGTCTGGGGAGCACCGTCCTGCTGGAGTCGTCCCTGGAGAAGACGGAGGGGAGGAAACGCTTCCTCTCCTGCCGGGTGACCAGCGCCGACGGCCAGAAGCTGCACGGCGAGGCTTCGGGTGAGGTGGCTCTCCTCCTCCTGGCCTCCTTGTGAGCTCACCAACCCTGATCTTCTTCTCACGCCGTCCCCTCAGCGCTCTTCCTGTCCGTCAGCGTCAGCAATCTGCTGGCGGTCTGAGCCGCCGATGTCCTCCAGGAAGACGTATTCAAGAGGTGTTACTGAAGGTGGGGTCCCGGAGCTCCCGTCCTGGAACCAGGAAACTCCAGGGGAAGTCTTCTTCTGACTCCACGGCCGCTGCAAACGCACAAGATCTCCACGTGTTTCTTTGGAGGCCTCTTTCAAGCTGAGATGTTTCTCCAGACGAGCGCCTCCTCACATTGAGCCGGAACGCTGAATAAAGCTGGAGATGTTCCTCCTCGTTTGGTTTCCTTTCCTCTCCGATGAGCGAGTCCAGGAGCTCCAGGGGTTTCCTCCTCAAACACACACACACACAGTTTCCACGTGAGTGTGTGTGTTTTGTCATCTGAAGAGGCGACGCCTCCTGTTCTCCACCTCTGCATCCGTTCTCTGTCCACCTTCTTCTTGTTCATCCTCACCATATTATCAGCCTTCATCTATGTGTGTGTGTGTGTGTGTGTGTGTGTGTGTGTGTGTGTGTGTGTGTGTGTGTGTGTGTGTGTGTGTGTGTGTGTGTGTGTGTGAGAGAGATGATGTGTTGTGGTCATGAAGTCAATGAACATCTGATGACTATCTTCACCTCTGTTTTTACCCATAAACAGACAATACACCAGTTGGAGATAATCAAGGTGTGTGTGTGTGTGTGCGTCTGTGTGTGTGTGTGTGTGTGTGTTAGAGAGAGAGAAAGACAGAGAGACAGTGCATGAAAGTGCGTGTGCATGTGAGTGTGTGTGTGAGAGGGAGTGTGTATGTGTGTGCGTGTGAGATGGAGTGTGTGTGTGTGTATGTGAGAGTTTGTGTGTGTGTGTGTGTGTGTGTGAGATGATGGTCATGAAGTCAATGAACATCTGATGACTATCTTCACCTCTGTTTTTAACCATGAACACACAATACACCAGTTGGAGATAATCAAGGTGTGTGTGTGTGTGTGTGTGTGTGTGTGTGTGTGTGTGTGTGTGTTCATGCGCAGGTCAAAACAACGGCATCAGTAAATTTTCTGCTCTTTCCCTAGAATTGTCATGTGGTCAGGTTTGGGGAGGGAAGTGTGCACGCACGTCTGTGTGTGTGTGTGTGTGTGTGTGTGTGTGTGGTAGTTGTTTTTAACTTTCAGTTAAAACCACCATCCTGTCAGAAGATCAGCGAGGGCCTCCCGTCTCAGAGCGCCGGCAGCCTGCGGTGTTTGGACAGAAAGCGAGGCCTCCTCCAGATCTTCACAGATCTTCACAGATCTTCACAGGGCCGTGGAGCCCCTTTAAAGTGGTGACTGTGAGTCAACGTCTGTTCTTCACATTCTTCACCTTCTTCACGCCCACTCGCTCTGCCAGCTCCGCTGCAGGAGGGTGAGAACCAGACTCGCTTTCCTACCGAGATGTTTCAAAAAGATCCAGGAGGCGCTTTCGTGCCATCCAGAGGTCCTCAGCAGGACGTCCCGAAACATCTCCGCCGACCCCCCGGAACGCGCCCTCTGGTGGTCACAATGTCGGCGCAGATGTAAAAACCCCTTGGAGGCACCAAGTGGTGGAGAAGATGTTGAGGATGGACGGGGAATATGATAATAGCTATTATAACAATAATAACAGTGAAAACCCCCCCCCGTGTGTGTGTGTGTGTGTAGAGAGAAAGCCACAGTAAATAATGATTTATTCAGAGTGATGTTCTCCGTGAAGAACCCCCCTGGATTATGTTCCTCCATGGCTCTACGAGGCAGAACCCGATCCGCTGTTACGTAACGGCCGGTGACATAACTCCCTCGGGGAGGGGAGGACGGCTACACTCTGCTCTCTGCTGCCGGAGCAGAGGAGCAGGTGGACCAGGACCAGGACCAGGAGAAGAACCAGGAGAAGAACCAGGAGGAGACATCATGGCTGTGCGTGTCCTGGAGCGTCTGCATCTACCCGGGCGTCTGAACCACAGGTGAGTCCGGTAACGGTCTGGCTTCAGGTCGGCTAACAGCGCAGGAGGGGTCAGCGCACGGCTCATCCATGTGTGTGTGTGTGTGTGTGTGTGTGTGTGTGTGTGTGCAGGTAGTGCGCGCAGGGACCTGCAGCATTCACCCAGCCGTCATGGACTATGAGGAGCTCGACGTGTTTCCAGATGATCGGCCGTCCAGGACAGGTAGGAGATCTTCCCGCCGTCCCCGCGAACGAGAGCCCCGTGATCGATCCGACCGATTATTGATCGATAGGGATCGATCGGAACCCCCCCCTCGGTCCGCTGTTCCTCACAGAAGAACGTGCTGGTCCTGGCCTGATCTTCTTCTTCTTCTCACTCATCCATCGTCCGGGGCTGAGGAGCTGTGAGAGCGGCTAACATGGGAGCTAATCTGGGCTAATCCCCCGGGATTAGCTGCCGCTCCTGTTTTCGGCCTCTGCGCTTCTATTCCGAGCTTCCGTCGGCCTCCGTCAGACAAGGAGGACCATCTCCTGAGCTGGAGACATGGAGACATCCCATCATGTCGGGTTCTCTGGGTGAGAGACTCCATGGGATGGTGGAGGTTCTCAAGTCTCCATTTCAGACCTTCTCCTCCACCATGAGGGTGAATCCTTCATGGATTCAACGTCTCTGTCTTGAATCCGTGAGACGGTTTCTGGATCTTCTAGTCCAGATGTGAAGGTGGTGCCGATCGGAGAAGAACTTCTCGACGGCGGGAATCCTCGTGAAGGTGTTTTGGTGAAGAGCGGCGTCAGCTAGAACTCAGAGAGACGCCGCTCGGAACGGGGCGGAGGCGGAGTTTTTCTGCGGTCGCTGTTCGCCGGCATGCTGAGCAGACACTTCTGGAGCTGATGAGCTCGTGGCTTTTGGTGGCTGCTGTGGGACTTTTCTCCTGTTTCTCAACCTTTCTGCGCTTGTGTGTGTGTGTGTGTGTGTGTCAGTGTTGTCATAGGCTTTACAAACACCACGCTCTTGGATCAGGGTTCAGATACCTGACCGACAGACTTCGGCTTCGTAGAAGGTAGAAGGTCTGCAGAGCCTGCTGGAGATGGTCTGCTGACAGACTCCCGTCGGATTCATATTGAGAACTGGTGTTCGTCCCCAAGGAACGTCTGAGGACATCTTGAGGGCGTCTGAGGACGTCTGGTGGACGTCTGGTGGACCACGCGGTGATGAACAGTGTTCATCTATAGGATGAGCTTTGCATCTACAGGACCTCCAAAACACCCCGATGGGGAAAAAAAAAACTGCTGTAGAACCTGTCAAGAATGTGTATAAAACACAAATAGAACGTATAAATAAATTAAAAGATAGATAAATTCCAACAAAAAATGTATGGAACACATTACACACTTTACACACAATAATTAGTGAATAAATTACTTACATATTAAAGATATCTACATTTTAAAAAAAGTTCCAATAAACAGTTCCAATACAGAATGTGTACAAAGCATGTGTAGAACATATAAGTAAACGATCAATAAAATTAAATAAATGAGATTAAGATATAATAAAAATAAAAATTAAATATGTCCCAATAAAGATGTGTAGAATGTATATATAGCACTAGTAGAACCTATAGAAAAATATTTAAACATAATACTTGATAATAATTAATTTAAACAAGTTCCAATAAAGAACATGTGTAAAATGTGTATAGAACACATAAAGAACAGAAAATAAAATAATAATACATAATAAGTAATAATGATAATAAATGTTAAAAGTTCCAAAAAAGAAGATGTGTAAAATGTGTATAGAACACATAAAGAATATGTAAATAAATACATAAAATAGTAATAAAAAATTTAATTAAAAAAAATATATACTTTTTCATGATATTCTAATATTTAGAGATAGGATTTTTGAGTTTTTTTAATTTGTAAGCCTTAATCAGCAATACTAAAATAATAAAAGGCTTGCAATATTTCAGTTGATTTGTAATGAATCCAGAATGTATAACATTTTTGTTTTTGTAATTGCATTACAGAAGATAAAGAATGATAATGTATGTATGTGTGTGTGTGTGTGTGTGTATTTGTTTTTGTAATTGCATTACAGAAGATAAAGAATTTTATCACATTATTCTAATTTTTCTGAGACAGTCCTGTAGAGCTACTAAAGAACATGTATAGAACATGTAAAGGACATGTGCAGAATGTATATAGAATGGGTGACAAACCTGTATAGAACACGTGTAGGTGCGTTCGGAGTGCGTGTAGAACTCATGAAGAACACGTATGGAACATGTATGGAACACGCATGGAACGCATCGATTGCGTCTGCATGGAGAAAATTCAGGTCGATCATCGTTTCCACTTTATTTATAAATCATCTGAAAGCAGTGGGTGGAAATGTCTCAGCCGCCTGGAGGCTTTCCGTGTGTGTGTGTATGTGTTTGCGTGTGTGTGTGTGTGTGTGCGCGCGTGTGTGTGTGTGTGTCTGCTCCGCTTTCATGCCGCTCATTTTGCCTATGAAGCAAAAGTACAGTGATGAGCAAAAGAGGAGTGGAAACCACAGAGGGCCGACACACACCGGCTCGCTCCTCCATTGATACCCATACACACACACACACACACACACACACACACACACACACACACACACACACACTCACAAAGGCCCATTGCGAAAGATGCTCAGCTACGATCTTACCTTGTGATGTCCCTGTGTGTGTATGTATGTGTGTGTGTGTGTGTGTGTGTGTGTGTGTAAACTGTTGGATGAATGGACCTCCTTTGACCTTCTCTGACCTTGCTCCTGGTCCTGGAAATACTCGAGTACTCTGGACTCACTCATCCGCCGTGGAGATCCCACCTCTCAGGTCTGGTTCCGGAGCTCCTGGTCTTCGGCGTGATGAGGTCCGTGGTGGACCCGCGGGCTCGGCTCGCTTCCCGCCGCCGCCCGCTGTTGGAGGCCGACCTTCTGCTCCTCAGTTCCTGTCTGAGGAGCCGCCGCAGGTTCTGCGTCCAGGCGGACGGGAGCAGATGTTTCCTGCTCTGGCAGCGAGCCACAGGAAGCAGAAGGAGACCATCTTCTGCAGATGTGAGCTGCGGCCTGATGGTAGCTGGATCTCACCGTCAGAAGGTCGGCTTGGTTTCAGAGTTCACGAGTTTATAAAAGCTTCTTCAGCAAAGCCATGGAATCTCCAAGCGAAGGAGGTCACCTGGTCTGAAGGTGCTCCTCACCAGAAGAAGAGCTGGAGGAGCCACACGGTATCTGTTAAGGTGAACTCCTGAGCAGCTTTCAGGAGGTCGATGACTCCTTTATTATGAATTGAGAATGAACCAAAACACACACACACACCTGGTTACCTACCACCTAACCCTCACGCCAGTGGTTGGTTAACCTCAATCCAAAGGTCACCTGAAGGTTCTAGTACATTCTCAGGTTTGGGGTAAAGGTCAGATGATCCGGTCTTGGTGTTTTCGTGACGCTCGCCGTTCGAAGCGGCGTGGAGATGTTCAGATGTTCAGCTACTGTCCAGCTCGGATTCGCTGACGCCGTGTTTTTGTTCCCCAGGAGGAGTCGTGTCCAAGAAGACTCATCTCAGTAAGTACTACATGAAATGCTGAACGTGTATGTGTGTGTGTGTGTGTGTGTGTGTGTGTGTGTGTGTGAGACGCTGTGCTAGATATTTTTGCATGCGATGCGGTTACTGAACGCCGACCCTGCACCTGTATGGTGACACACTGACGCTGGATTCGCTGGAGTCGGGCCATTAGTTGCACCTGTGAGCCCCCCACCCACCCACACACACACACACACACACACACACACACGCACACACACACACACACACACACACCCCTGCATTCAGATGCCAGCGATAAGGAGGCGTCTTTTTTTACCTCCCCTCTGGTTTCAAACTCTCCACCACAGCGTGAGCACACCTGCTCCCTCATGGAGCTCCTGGTCCTCAGATAGAAGATCCAGCTTCATGTTCTTCACGTTCTCCACCCTGTGTGTCTTCTCCGAGTCTCCTGGAGGACCATCGGGTGCAGATCGCGGGCGAACGGGGGAGAACCTCGAACCTCACCGCCAGGGCCCCGACCTTCTCCCTCCCACACTCTGACAAAACACACTTTCAAACACTGAACCCAGACTAGGGGACTGTCCCCCATTTCCTTGTCTGTCACACACACACACACACACACACACACACACACACACACCGGGGCGGAGACGCAGGGGGGGACTGACGTTCTGAGGTATGAACGTTTGCACTGAGGCCGACAGGCGTCAGAAGACCTGCTGCTGCAGGAGTGAGACAGAAGAGGGGAAGACGACGACAAGAGAGAGTCAAAGTGACACGGGGAGTGAATTTGAAAGTGAGACAAACATCTGACACCAGTGGAGGAGTGAGGATGATGCGAGGTAGGAAGTTCTTTGGTGTGTGTGTGTGTGTGTGTGTGTGTGGATCATGGTCTTTCATCAGGTTTTCGGAGCGGTTCTTGAAGGTTCTGACTATCTCCGAGAGTGAGATGTTTCAGCTCCTCCTCCTCCACCTTCCGTCTTCTTCTCACATCCTGAAATGTGTTGGATGGAAAAGATCGGAGCTGGATCAAAGTGTGTGTGTGTGTGTGTGTGTGTAGCTGTCGGATGGTGAGAATCAGATGTGTGTTGAGGTTCTTCAGACCTGCAACCAAGTGCAGCTTGACCTTCATTGTCACCTCCTGTGGACCGCTCATCATCTTCATGGTTCCATGCAGAAGTTTATTGATTCTGAGAAGGGGGGGGGCTAGTATGTGCACACACACACACACACACACACACAGAATCCCATGGTCTCCACCTGAGGACATCTCATGTCCTACAGGTTCTACAGCTTCACAGAAGGTCACGATAAATAAACAGCAGCTCTGGAAAGATGAGTATCTTCAGCTGCTTCTGATGCTTAATTTACAAACAGGCTGACAAACGAAAGAAGAGCAAACATGAGGCTTCACGACCACAGCGCATCATCTCAGGACCGACCTCACACACACACACACACACACACACACACACACACACACACACACACACACACACACACACGTAGATCTGCAGCTGCTCACAGACGGCGCTGAGATGCTCCTATCTTGCTCCCGCAGCTGTGAGCTGATAAGCAGAGCTGATAAGTAAATATCTGCTGTGACGTCACTGCAGCTAAAAATATTGTTAACGAGCGCACTGGAATGCACACACACACACACACGCACACACACACGCACACACACACACACACACACCTCACCGGGGTTGATCTCCTGATGGAGAAAAGGATGGAGAATGAGAAGATCTGAAGGTTGGACGCTCTGAAACCTTCCTCTCGTTCTCGGTGCTTGTGATAAGATCTTCAGCCAGACACCCTGGCGTGAAGGTGCACACACACACACACACACACGCGCACACACACACACACACACACACACACACACACACACAGACACGACGATGTTAAGATAGAGATAAGATATTAAGATGAAGATGACGATATGGAACCTGCAGAGCTTGAGATGTTTAGGTGTTTCTGCTTGCGATGTTGTGAAGAGAAGAATAACCACTGGAATCATCCAGAAACTTGCTCTTTAGCTAGATGATATCTGTGTGTGTGTGTGTGTGTGTGTGTGTGTGTGTGTGTGTGCGCGCATGTGTTTGGATGCATGCATGTGTGTGTATCTATGTGTTACAACATAAGATGGGCATGTGTATGTGTGTGTTCATATTCTTTTGTATGTTAACACATTTTGTTTTGTATGTGTGTGTGTCTACGCGTGCATGTGTGTGTCTATCTGCGCATGCATGCATCTGTGTGTGTGTGTGTGTGTGTATCTTTGTTTTAACATAAGGTGAGCGTGTGCATGCATGTGTTTATATCTTGTGTGTGTATGTAGGTGTGTGTTTATCTGGATGTATGGTGTATGCGTGAATGTCTGTGCATGTATACGTCTGTGTGTGTTTGTGTGTGGGTTTGCGTGTGCATGTGTTTGTATGCATGCATGTATGTGTATGTGTTTCAACATAAGGTGAGTGTGTGTATACATGTGTGTGTCTCTTTGTGTGCATGTACGTGTCTGTGTGTGTATGTTTATGTGCTTGCATGTGTGTGTATCTGTATGTTTATGTGTGTTTGTGCGTGTGTGAATGCGTGAGATTGTGTGTGTTGTGTGTATGTGTCCACTGTGTGTATGTGTACATGTCTGTGTCTCTTTGTGTGTGTGTGTGTGTGCGCGCGCACGCACGTGTTTGTATGCATGCATGCTTTTGTGTGTGTGTATCTGAGAAGATACACACACACAACATAAGGAGAGTGTGTGTATGCATGTGTGTGTGTGTGTGTATACGCATCTGTATGTATATGTGTGTGTGTGTGCACGTACATGTGTGTGTTACTTTGTTTGTGTATGTGTGTCCATGTGTTTGTATGCACGCATGCATTCGTGTGTGTGTATCTGTGTCTCAACATAAGGTGAGCGGGTGTATGCATGCGTGTATGTGTGTGTGTGTGGTGTGTGTGGTGTGTGTGTGTGTGTGTGTGTGTGTGTGTGTGTGTGTGTACCAAGGTAAGGTTCTTCCTACACAGGAAAGTTGAGGTTTTTCTGTCCGTTTGTGTAAACAACCTGCTGACAGGCAGGTTTGCAACGAAGCCCGATGAGTTGAGGGTGACAGTCGTTTCCAACGACTGACAACCCCCCGCCCACACACACGCACACACACACACACACACACACGCACACACACTGACACACAAACGCGTGCACATTCACCATCGCAGCTAACAGCCGTGGCGTGCCATCACTGCCTCCAACGAGGCCCTCATTGATTTCTCCTTCCCCTTTGTTTTTCCTGCATGTTCCCAGCCGATGTTTTGTCGAACTGGTCGTTTTCCTCCGGCCGATCTTCACCGCGTTCCTCTGAACGCAGCCTTCATATCGCTTCGTATCCGTCGGGTCCTGTCCTCTGGGTTCAGGTCCGGGTCCAGGTTTAGGTCTGCTAAGGTAGAACAGGAAAGGGTTTTATGAATGACACAACATTTCAAAAATAGGTGTTCCTCAGACCACGACCCGCTTCTGCATGTAGACACAATGTCACACTCAATTATCAGTGTAACCACTCGTGGCTTCCACGGGTACACTTTCATAATATCACATACCATACAATAATATAATATAAAATATAATATCATATCATATCATATCATATCATATCCGCGCGATCCTGAGTGGAGGATTCGCGTCAGAAGATGGACGGAATATATAATATAATATAATATAATATAATATAACATAATATAATATAATATAATATAATATAATATAATATAATATAATATTTATTATCATTATTATATTTCTATTATATAATATTATTGTATTTATGACATTTCCCTTCTGGTGGACAATTAAAGACATTCTATTCTATTTTATTCTATTCAATATAACATAATGTAATATGATATATTATAATATTATACAATATAATATAATCAAGAAAGCATATCTTATCTTAATTTAATATATCACATAGCTTACAATAGTATCACATGACATCCAATAATATTATAATATATTACATTATTGTATAAAGACTATATGGATATTTTACCACTGTGGGATAATTATAGTCATATTCTATTCCAGTAAATATAATATGATATAATATTTTTGTTATTTTAAAATGTCCCTTGCGTGCGTTGTGTTTGTGTGTGTGTGTGTGTGTGTGTGTGTGTGCGTGCACTTGTCCTGCAACGCCTGCAAATACATTTCATCGGGACTCTATTTTTTATTTATATGCTATTTAAATATAATATCATATGGTAATTTGATATAATTAAAAAAAAGTATATCATGTTTTGATATATATTATCATGTCATATGAGTGAATGGATATTTCCTTTAAATCGTGCCACAGTGGGGAAATTTCAAGTTTCTTTTTGAATGAATGAATGAATGAATAAAATGTAGTTATGGTATTATATTTGAGCTGAGGCGTCTGGGTTGAATTTAGTAATTGATCAATAATCCTGGGTATTGATCACAGTGTGTCTTCTGGAAGATGTTCTCCTCTCCTCTGAGCTGAGAAGCAAGACTTTCTTCTTCTTTCTCCATCTTCTCTCTAAGTTCAGCCCAGAGGAGAGAAATCCAACCTTGATATCCACGTATTGATTATTTCTATCGATTAATTGATTAGTTGTCTGATTGGGTTGCACGGATACGTTCATATTTAAGAAACAGTGTGTCATTGATCTTCTCCGCCTCTTTTGCTACGAGAAGAAACGAATTGAAGGTTGTTTGGCGGTCTCTCTCTCTCTCTCTCACACACACACACACACACACACAAAAATCAGCACTCGCGTGGCAGTTTATTTTCAATTTATTTCATTTTCATAAGTTATTTAATATTAGATCATTCTGATATAAATCAAGCAGCCATTTTTAAGTAGATTATTTATCTTTATCATTACAACATTATTATTGTTATATTATTATTATTGTTTTTAAGAATAAGAACAAGAACAACTTTATTATTTCCGAAGGAAATTGTTGTGCCAGAGTTTCAAGTACAACATAACAATAATAAATAATAGTATAATAGTATAATAGTAATAGTAATAGTAATAGTAATAATATATCAGTGGTAGTGATAGTATTATATTACATTATAATACATTATATTAACATTATTTTAATATCGAATGTTGTTATTTTATCATGGTTATCATATATTATTACATCTTATTATATTACGGTTAACATATTATATTATATTATATCATATTATATTATATACATTATATTATATTATATTATATATTATGTTATATTATGTTATATTATGTTATATTATATTATATTATATTATTATATATTATTATATATTATATTATATTATTGTGAGTGTATGGTGTATGGTGCTCTGTTAGTAGAACTTCCACTTTGAGTTTTCTCCTCTGGTCTGGTTTTGGGTTTCGACTCACACAGTCGGTTCTCATGAAAGAACAAAAAAAAGTGCGTTTTCAAAATCCATCATTTTGTCCCCAGAATGAGGAGCGAACCCCTGCCAGGGTTCTGATACGGTGATAAAGGTTTTTACCAGCGTTTGAATATCTGCCCTTCAAAGGGCCCTGCTTCACAAATTACTGTCAAACTGAGATTTGATTAATCTCAATAATCTCAGACATCTCACCTTCCTCTCCGCCGCCGCGGGGGAACTTTCATGCCTAATCTGTCATGCCGCCTCCGCCGGCGAATGTTTCCTTTCCAGTTACAGCCGTCGCCCCCCAAAGGATCAAACAAGCGTCCGACGATCTGAGCGGCACAATTTCATGCTAAATGACGGCGTCCGCCTCGGACGTCTCTTCATTTCTGCTTTCTTTTCATCACTTTTTTCTTTCTGAAACTCAAACAGTGGCATGAGAGGTGTTCTGTGTGTGTGTGTGTGTGTGTGTGTGTGTGTGTGTGGAGTGAAAGGTTGCGGGCCTTCTTGTACTTCCTCTCGTTTGAGGTTGGCAGTCGCAGCAGCGTCGGCGGCGCCGCAGTGATGTGTGGCAGACACGCATGAGATGTGACTTTTTGGACGAGTGTGAACGTCCAGCAGGTCTCAGGGGTTCAGTGTGTGTCTGCGTCTCAGTGTGTGTCTTTGTCTCAGTGTGTGTCTTTGTCTCAGTGTGTGTCCACGCCCTCCGTTTGTATCTGTGTCTCCGTGTGTGTCAACAGCCTCGGTGTGTGTCTGTGTCTCGGTGTGTGTTCACGGCCTCTGTGTGTGTCTGCGTCTCAGTTTGTGTCCAAGGCTTCGGTGTGTGTCCAAAGCCTTGGTGTGTGTCCATGACCTCGGTGTGTGTCTGTGTCTCAGTGCGTGTCCACGACTTCAGTGTGTGTCTGCGTCTCAGTGTGTGTCCATGTCTCCGGTGTGTGTCCACCACCACAGTGTGTGTCTGCGTTTCAGTTTGTGCCCTCTTGTGCCCACGCATACACACCAGTAGAGTGTGTATGCGTGTGTGCGCGCTAGTGCGTTTGTGTGTGTGTGAGTGTGTGTGTGTGTGTGTGTGTGTGCGCGCCCCCCAGACGTCCATCTGTCAGAGGCTGGTGTCTGCGGCGCCGTTGGCTGCGGGTGCAGGCAGATGGAGGGCACACACATGCACGCACACACACACACACACACACGAACACACACACACACACACACACACACACAAACACACTGATGTGCTCCTCCCACAGAGGTCCCATGATGGGGCTGAATAACATCCACTCATTGATTCATTGATTACACAGGCAATAATTAAACGATCAACTACTATAGATGATGTGTATTTCAAATAATACATTATATTATACATGATTGAAGTCATTTTACATATTATAGATATACGTTATACGTTATACGTTTATATCTTATAGTTGATAAATTATACAGATGAGACACCTTGGTCACGTTAAGGCATCACGTATACACATAGTATAGATAATGGATATACATTTGGATTTTATAGATTTTATATCTTATACATGATACATTATATCTGTATGATATATTGTGAGAAGTTTATTAAGGAATATGTTTTTTATATATCATTGTTTATTAATCTTTATGGATAATATAGCTTTTATGCACATCATATTTGCACATCGTATGTATATTATATCCATATTATACATATCATAGATAATACACTTTGTATATTATAGATTTTATATATTATAGATTAGATGTATAGTACAGATTATGTGTACATCATACAAAAATTATTTTTGATTATACAGATAAATATATTTATTATAACAAGAAGGATTATTTCTTACTACTATCAGTATTGCAGAAATAAAAAGCTTGTCTTTGATTTAAAAAAGAAAAAAATATCACCGCAATAGAACAGTGGGCGTGGATGCATAGATGTGTGTGTGTGTGTGTGTGTATGTGTGTGTGTTACTGGCAGTGATGAAGGAAGCGTTGTATTCCTGGCAGCGCGTCCTTTGTGAGCGAGATAGAGAAGGTCTGGAGGATCTAGAGGGAGGACACTCACTCTGAGAAGAGCGGCAGCCACTTGAAAGAGTCCCGAGGTCTTAGGCTCCGCCCCCTTCCTCCACCTGAAACACACACTCACACACTGCTGCCCTCAGATGTTTCTTCAAGTCGGTATCATGAAGAAGAGCGTTGTCGGGTGGAAAATACCTGATGCTGCTACGATCTCACAGGAGGGTGAGGAGGGGGGACGAGGACCTCCTGGTCTCCTGGTCTCCTCCTGGTCTTTTTCTGGTCTCCTCCTGGTCTCCTGGTCTCCTCCTGGTCTCCCCCCGTTCTCCTCCTGGTCTCCCTCTAGTCTCCTCCTGGCCTCCTCCTGGTCTTCTTTTGGTCTCCTCCTGGTCTCCTGGTCTCCTCCCGGTCTCCCCCCGTTCTCCTCCTGGTCTCCTTCTAGTCTCCTCCTGGTCTCCTCCTGGTCTCCTGGTCTCCTCCTGGTCTCCCCCCGTTCTCCTCCTGGTCTCCTTCTAGTCTCCTCCTGGCCTCCTCCTGGTCTTCTTTTAGTCTCCTCCTGGTCTCCTGGTATCCTCCTGGTCTCCCCCCGTTCTCCTCCTGGTCTCCCCCCATTCTCCTCCTGGTCTCCTTCTAGTCTCCTCCTGGTCTCCTCCTGGTCTTCTTTTGGTTTCCTCTTGGTCTCCTGGTCTCCTCCTGGTCTCCTCCCGTTCTCCTCCTGGTCTCCTTCTAGTCTCCTCCTGGTCTCCTCCTGGTCTTCTTTTGGTTTCCTCTTGATCTCCTGGTCTCCTCCCGTTCTTCTCCTGGTCTCTTTCTGGCCTCCTCCTGGTCTCCTCCTTGTCTCCTCCTGGTCTCCTTCCGTTCTCCTCCTGGTCTTTTTCTGGTCTCATCCTGGTCTCCTCCTGGTCTCCTCTCGTTCTTCTCCTGGTCTCCTTCTGGTCTCCTCCTGGTCTCCTCCTGGTTTGCTCCTGGTCTCCTTCCGTTCTCCTCCTCGTCTCTTTTTGGTCTCCTCCTGGTCTCCTGGTCTCCTTCTGGTCTCCTCCTGGTCTTTTTCTGGTCTCCTCCTGGTCTCCTCCTGGTCTCCTCCAGGTCTTTTTCTGGTCTCCTCTTGGTCTCCTTCCATTCTGCTCTTGGTCTCCTTCTGGTCTCCCTCTGGTCTCCTTGCATTCTCCTTTCTGTTCTCCTCATGGTGGCCCCTCAGTCAGGGCCCCTGTACTGATGAGGTCCATCTAATCATCTCTCCTGGAGAACATCTGGAGGACCTGACCATCAAACTGATCTTCTCATTTCATCCCCAGCCCAGATTGAAGTCATCCCCTGCAAGATCTGCGGAGACAAGTCCTCTGGAGTGCATTATGGGGTCATCACCTGTGAGGGCTGCAAGGTGGGAGGGTCCCGTCACACACACACACACACACACACACACACACACACACACACACACAAACACACACACAGGCAACTGCGAGATGTTTCTCCTCCAGTCCATTGGCTGCTGAGCCTGTCTGACGGGTTCTCCACCCGTGGACCTGCCCTGATGCTCTTCACAGGTCACACACCCAGATGTTCCATCTCAGCTCTAGAGCTTCAGTGAACTGTACTCATGGTCCATCCTGGTTGTAGAGTTTTGAATCTTCTCTGAGAACCTTCACGGACATTCTGAAGACCGGTCTTCATTGAGATGGTTTCTCCTTGACCTCCGTGTCCTCCTACTGACCTTCCTCCTCCTCGTGTCCTCAGGGCTTCTTCCGGCGCAGCCAGCTGCCGACGGTGTCGTACTCATGTTCCAGGCAGAGCAACTGTCCCATCGACCGTTCCAGCAGGAACCGCTGCCAGCACTGCCGCCTGCAGAAGTGCCTGGCCCAGGGGATGAGTCGAGACGGTGAGGCCCCCGACGAGCCCCCGCCCATGACCCCACCCAGAGACCCCACCCATGACCCCACCTATGACCCCACCCATGACCCCACCCATGACTCCACCTATGACCCCACCCGGGGACCCCACCCGGGGACCCCATCCATGACCCCATCCAGGGCCTCGAGGTCTTAGTGTCCTTGGGCAAGACACTGAACCCTCAGTTGCTCCTTGTGGTCTGGTTAGCTCCTTGCATAGCAGCTCTGCCGGTATTGTTGTGTGTGTGTTAGTGTGTAGTAGTAGTATTAGTGGTGGTAGTAGTAGTATTAGTGGTAGTATAGTAGGAGTGGTTGCAGTAATTGTAACAAAGGCTGTAGTGTACTTGGAGCGGAGTCTGGTTAGCTTCTTGCATGCCAGTGCAAGGAGCGAGCCACATAGTGTCTGTGTGTGTGTTTGTGTGTAGTAGTAGTAGTATAGTAGTAGTAGTAGTAGTACTAGTAGTAGCAGTAGTGGTGGTAGTAGAAGTAGTGGTTGTAGTACTTGTAAAAGATTTTAGTGTACTTGGAGCAGAGCACTCAGAGAACTACATTAGCGCCAAGGTTGCTGAGATGTGTCCGTGTGTAGTAGTAGTAGAAGTAGTAATCTAGTAGTAGAAGAAGTAGTAGTAGTTGTGGTTGTAGTGTGTGTGTGTGTGTGTGTGTGTGTTTGGCGTGTGTCCTCCAGGTCAGGTTGATACTCTCCCCCTGTGCTCCCCCTTCAGCGGTGAAGTTTGGCCGGATGTCTAAGCGCCAGCGTGACTCTCTGATCGCCGAGGTGGAGAGGCACCGCCAGCAGCAGCAGCAGCAGCCGCCGCCGCCGCCGTCGGAGGCGGGGTCTCGGTCGGCGCTGTCCTTCCCCGCCAAAGGCCGCCCTGAGCGCTCCCAGCAGCTCTTCCAGCCTGTAGGGTCGCCCTATACTTTCTCCGGGGACCCCGAGCTGCTGTCCTACTCCGCGGACGTCCACCCCTTCCTGCTGACTCCCGCAGAGCTGCAGCCGTCAGACTTGATCTACAGGAACGCCGCCGGCCTGCCGCCGCCACGAGCGCACGGGAGCTCCCACGCTGACGCCAGAGGTGACGCACCGCTGGGTACACCAGCACAGCCCTCCACAAGGGCATATCGTTCATCCTTCTCTTCATCCTCTTCCGCCTCCTCTTCCTCTTCCTCTTCCTCTTCCTCTTCCTCTTCCTCTTCCTCTTCCTCTTCCTCCTACTCTTCTTCTTCTGTTCTCCTCCTCCTCTTCTTCCACCTTTTCCTCTCCCTCTCCCTCTTCCTACCTCGTCCTCCTCTTCCTCCTCCTTCTCCTCTTCCTTCTTTTCCTCTACCTCGTCCTCTTCCTCCTCTTACTACTCATCCTCCTCTTCTTCCTCCACCTTTTCCTCTTCCTTCTCTTCCTCCTCATTCTCTCCCCCTCTTCCTCTTCCTCCTCCTCCACCTCTTCCTCTTATTCCTCTTCCTCCTCCTTTTTCTCCTCTTCCTCTTCCTCTTCCTCTTCCTCTTCCTCTTCCTCTTCCTCTTCCTCTTCCTCTTCCTCTTCCTCCTCAGGTCTAGACTCCAGACCGCCTCCTCTCGACCCCATGGCTCTCCGACCCTACGCCCCGCTGGAGGACTCCTACGCCACCTACTCACACCCTCCCAGGAACGTAGGTGAGTGGACATCTCTGAGGGAACCAGCACACCTTCATCACTGTGGATCTGAACATGGAGAACAAGGATGAACGGATGAGTGTTTGTACCAGGATGGATGAATGAAAAAGTGACGTTTGTCTGCTGGTCTCGCTGACGCCCTCCTCTGGTTGGTCAGACGAGCTGTGCTCCATCGTCGTACGCTCCAGCAGAGACACGGCTCAGTACCGGACGGAGGACCTGCAGGCCCTCAGGTGGAAGATCTTCAGCAGGGAGGAGGTCCAGGACTACCAGAGCAAAGTACGTGCTCCTCTCAGCCGCCGCTGCCGCCTCAGACCCTTCACTCTCAGGAGGAACCTCTGCCAGCATCACGGCAGGGTTCAGAACATGTACATGGGCCTCCGATGACTAACCCCGGGTAGATCATCTCACCAGCTCAGGGGAGGAGGTGGAAGACTACACCAAAGTGTAGTAGTACAGTAGAAGTACCAGTCAGGATAGTAGAAGAATCGTAGAAGTGACAGTAGTTGTAGTAGTAGTACAGTGACATGTAGTCGGGGGAGGCAGGAGAGGCCGTGCCTCACTTGTCAATCTTGGAAAGAAAAAAAATTAAATAAAAAAACAATAATGAAATGGTTATATTTATCAGCAATTTGCACGATAAAGGTATTTTTCATTTAACTTCACCGGTTTTAGATCGCTGGGTTTTCAGATTTACTGTTAAAATACTGTGAAGAGACGTGCGGTGAGACTGCCGACAGTTGAGCCTCAACATAGATTGTGCAATGACAGCTGACTGCCAGTATGCTCTTCACTCAGACCGTATTCCCGTCTCTTTGTATCTTGCAATTAAAATGTTTAAACTTTTTTGCCAAATGAACTACATTCCCAATGTAGTGCTATTTGTCAACAACTGGGTGTGTGTTACTAGTTTCTTGTGCTGAACGATCATAAAATGGCAGTGAAAAGCGACTAAGTGAGGCACACACTTCTCCTGCCTCACCAGCCATAAACCTCACTGCACATCACTGTCGTAGTAGTGATAGTAGAAATAGTAATAGCAGTAGTAGTAGTGATAGTATTAGTGGTAGTCCAGTAATAGTTTTCATAGTAGTAGAAGTGGTAGTAGAGTAGAAGTAGTAGTAGTAGTGATGATAGTGATGAGGCATAGTAGTAGTAGCAATAGTATTAGTAGTAGTAGTAGTATCAGTGGTAGTAGTAGTAGTCATGGTAGTAGTGGTAGTATAGTAACAGTAGTAGTGATGATAGTAGAAGTGGTAGTCTGCTAGTAGTAGAAGTGGTAATTTAGTAGTAGTAGCATTAGTAGTAATAGTGATGAAAGTAGAAGTGGTAGTCTAGTAGTAGTAGCAGTCATAGTAGTAGTAGCATTAGTAGTAGTAATAGTGATAGTCGCAATAGTAGCAGTGGTAGTAGTTGTAGTAACAGTGGTAGTAGTAGTAGTAGTCATGGTAGTAGTGGTAGTATAGTAACAGTAGTAATGATGATAGTAGAAGTGGTAGTCTAGTAGTAGTAAAAGTGGTAGTACTTGTAAGAGAGGTTTTAGTGTACTTGGAGCAGAGCACTACAGTAGTACTGAGGTGTGTGTGTGTGCGTGTGTGTGTGTGTGTGTGTGTGTGTCCTGCAGCCGCTGGAGCAGATGTGGCAGCACTGTGCCGTCCAGCTGACCGAGGCCGTCCAGTACGTGGTGGAATTCGCCAAACATCTGCCCGGCTTCCGCTGCCTCAGCCAGAATGACCAGATCGCACTCCTGAAGACCGGTGACTCACAACCACCACTGCACTCCTCCATCCTCCTCCTCTTCTCCTCCATCATCCTCCTCCTCTTCCTCTCCATCCTCCTCCTCCTCCTCTTCTCCTCCATCCTTCTCGTCTTCTCACCGGTGTTGTTGTTGCCATCAGGCTCCATGGAGGTGGTCCTGGTGAGGATGAGCTGTTTCTTCAACACCAACAACAACACGGTCTTCTTCGACGGCAAGTTTGCAGGGACTGAGGTCTTCAAGTCCTTGGGTGAGTGTGTGTGTGTGTGTGTGTGTGTGTGTGTGTGTGTGTGTGTGTGTGTGTGTGATCATGCTGGCTCTAACCCTGCTCTGTGGCGCCCCCTCCTGGCCTCAGCCTGCGGGGACCTGATCTCGGCCGTCTTCGACTTCGCCCATGGGATGTGTGATCTGAAGCTCAGCGAGCAGCAGCTCGCCCTCTTCAGTGCTCTGGTGCTGATCAACGCAGGTGAGGTCTGCTCGCCTGTCCATCTCCTGTCCTTCTGCGCATCACCTGTCCTCCTCCTGTCCTCCTTGTGTCCATCTCCTGTCCATCTGCCGTCCTTCTTCTGTCCATCTCCTGCCCTACTTCTGTGCTACTCCTGTCCTTCTGTCCTTCTTCTACCCATCACCTGTCCTCCCCCTGTCCACCTCGTGTCCTTCTCCTGTCCATCATCTGTCCAACTCCTGTCCTTCTGTCCTCCTCCTGTACTCCTTCTGTCCTTCTTTTGCCCATCACCTGTACTCCCCATGTCCATCTCCTGTCCTTCTTCTGTCCATCACCTGCCCATCTCTTGTCCTTCTTCTGTCTATCATCTGTCCTCCTCTTGTCAAACACCTGTCCATTTCCTGTCCATCTCTTGTCCTCTTCTGTCCATCTCCTGTCATACTTCTGTACTATACCTGTCCTTCTGTCCTTCTGCCCATCACCTGCCTTCCTCCTGTCCTCTTGTCCATCACTTGTCCATCTCCCGTCCTCCTCATGTCTTTCCCCTGTGCAATCTCCTGTCCATCACCTGTCCTTCTCCTGTCCATCACCTGTCCTTCTCCTGTCAATCATCTCTCCATCTCTTGTTCTTCTGCACATCACCTGTGAGTCTCCTATCCTTTTCCTGTCCATCACCTGTCCATCTCTTGTCCTTCTTCTGGCTATCATCTGTCCTCCTCTTGTCCAACTCCTGTCCTCTTTGTGTCCTTCTCCTGTCCATCACCTGTCCTCCTTCTGTCCTTCTTCTTCCCATCACCTGTCCATCTACTGTCTTCCTCCAGTCCTCCTCATGCCCTTCTCCTGTCCATCTTCTGTCCTTCTGTCCTTCTTCTCCTCATCACCTGCCCTCCTCCTGTCCTCCTCTTGTCCATCACCTGTCCATGTCCAGCCCTCCTCATGTCCTTCTCCTGTACAGTCTCCTGTCCAACACCTTACCTCCTTCTGTCCTTCTTCTGCCCATCACCGGTCCATCTACTGCCCTCCTTGTGTCCATATCCTGTCCTTCTTCTCTCCATCTCCTGTCCTTCTCCTGTCCTTCCTCCCAATTGTCCCTCAGGGACAAATAAAGTTTTTCTGATCCTTCTCCTGTCCCTCTTCTATCCCTCACATGGGAGGTTTTGACTTTGACAATTCTTGACACCAAGAAGATTCCTTTCATTTCATCTCAGGCCAGAAAGTTTGGTTGTTCTGGTGGGAACCCAGTCCGTCTCCATGGAGACCACCAAGTCCTGGAGCATTGTTCCTCAGTTGCTTTCCTGCAATCAAGTGTTTGACTGTGTGTGTTTATGTGTGTGTGTGTTTACAGACCGTCCATGTCTGGAGGACAGGGTGAGGGTGCAGCGCCTGCAGAGGAGCATGGAGCTGGGTCTCACACACATCCTACGCCGGGACAACCAGGAGGGTCTGATGCAGAAGGTGGGTGGGAGTGAAAGAGGCTTCTTCTCCACTTCACGTCCCCGTCGCAGTCGTGGAAGATCTTGAGATCTTGTCCTCCTCAGCTCTACCAACGGAGGACGCTGTTGCACGCCCTCTGCCGGCTGCACGTGGAGAAGCTACGCTGGTTCGGCCAGCGCTACCCGCTCAGCACACACTCGCTCTTCCCGCCGCTCTACAAGGAGCTGTTCGTCCCGGACGCTGAGCTGCTCCCTGGGTCCACCCTCTGCTGATCACCATGGAGACACACACACACACACACACACACACACACACACACACACACACACACACACAGAGGAAATATCATGGGGACCCTTAGTATTCACTCATTCATGCATTCTTTAGCTCCTCCCCTATTTTGGTTTATTTTTTGTTCAATGAAGACACACACACACACACACACACACACACACACACACACACACACACACACACAACGCGCGCGTATTCCTGTTTTGTCTCAGCACTACCTGTCAAACATTCATTCAGAAGTTTGAGTTCCATCCCAGGTGGAGGAGCTGCTCTTCATATGATTTCAGACAGCAAAATTCTTCCCGTTGGAAGGACCTTGTTTTGTCCAACAGCGCCCCCTAGTGGTCTGGATGACCAGGAACAGAAGATCCTTCAAGTGTGTGTCTGCAGCTGCCTGCTACTCAAGGGTTAGAGGGCTAAGAGTACCTGGACCCCACACACACACACACACACACACACACATGCACACACACTTTCAACTGTCACAACACGTGTATACAGAATCTATTTTTCTATGAATCCATGCTAAAAAGCATAACGATGGTAGTGTGGTAAACATTCACGTCTCTCTTTCTGTAGATTAGATCAACCGTAAATTTCTATTTTTCATAGTTTCAGGGAGCTTACGTGTTTTGCTTTTTTTTCCCCGTCGATGAAGGGCTAGAGGGTTAGAGGTTGGAGACTCTTCCTCCTGGAAGTTTTTAGCGCGTTCCTGCCCGTAGACGTTTAAAGAATGCGTAGCCTCGGGCCGTGTTTTTTCCGGGGGTTGGGGCTGCGTCCTGAAACTTTGTGAAACCCCGCGGTTACGGCGCCCCGGGGCAAACGAGCAGAGGGTTGACTCCCTCCCGGGAATGTTTGTGACTTGCGAGTCACCTTATCTTTTGGGGCCCTCCTTCCCCCCCTCGCCGTAATGTCAGGATCACGCCAGGGCCTGCAGACGCCACAGTGAAGGCGTCGCCTCCTCTCCCTCAGGACCTCAAGGCGTCCCTCGGTGTGCAGAGAGGGTCCCCTCTCAGGGACGTCTCTCTTTTGAAATCATTATTTCAACGTGGCATTAAAGGGCTCCCGACGTACACGTGGTTGCACGTTAGCATTAGGGGTGGGGGGGGGGCGTCGCTGTGTGAGAAAGCCTGAGAAAGTGTGAGAAAACGAGCTAAATGTAAACAGCTGTGGAAGACAAATCTGTTACGGCGGAAAATAAAGTGTTTCACAATCAGTCCCGGCACTGTGACGTCCTTTCGAACAACCACAAGTATGATTAATCGTTGCATTCAGCCGTGAGTCAGCCTTCTGGAGGAAAGGAACACGCTCGTCCAGACGCAACAGAAGGGAATCTCCTCAAACATCTGGAGGAATCTGAGGGAAGAGTTGCAGGAGGAAGTTTGATCAAATCCAGAAACTGCCTGGAAACCAGGATGGACTTCCATGACCTTCGGCTACTTGAAC
Organism: Fistularia commersonii; assembly: GCF_037954325.1. Lineage (NCBI taxonomy): Eukaryota > Metazoa > Chordata > Actinopteri > Syngnathiformes > Fistulariidae > Fistularia > Fistularia commersonii. Next base: position 15,737,838 of record NC_141294.1, on the reverse strand, counting down.
GTCAGCAGAATCCCTGGGGGGTCTGGAGTCGCCTGCTGACTCAGAGATCCAGATATTCTATCATCATCCGTCACTCTATCATTATTCTTTTCAAAAAGTCAACCTAAAAGTTGGACCAACAGAAACAGACGGGAGGATATCGAATGAAATGAAATGAAATTCTAATTCTAATAATAAAAAAAGGTAATTTCAGGTGAGTTTTTAAGGTCATTTGTATCAAAAATGTCTTCAAATTTGATCGTGGTTTGTGAAAACAACTACAGGACTGTCTCAGAAAATTAGAATATTGTGATAAAGTTCTTTATTTTCTATAATGCAATTACAAAAACAAAAATGTTATACATTCTGGATTCATTACAAATCAACTGAAATATTGCAAGCTTTTTATTATCTTAATATCGCCAATTATGGCTTACATCTTAAAAAAAACTCAAAAATCCTATCTCAAAATATTGGAATATCATGAAAAAGTATTTTTTGTTTTTTTAATTGCATTACAGAAGATAAAGAACTTTATCATAATATTCTAATTTTCTGAGACAGTTCTGTATATCAATGAAAGTATAAATTGATTTTTACCGCAACAACAACAACAACAACAACAACAACAACAACAACAACAAATAATAATAATAATGATAATAAGAATAAGTTTAATCAGATTCAGGTTTGAAATGAGGGGACTTCTTGGTCTGGAAGGGGGCGTGGCCTGTGCGGCGCCTTCAGGCCCATACTCCCCTCTGATTGGCTCCCTGCAGAGCGTGCGGCAGGAAGTGGGCCGGAATCCAGGGGTCACTGTGACCCCGTGTGAGACAGGAGAAGGTGCGGATCTAATCTGAGGAATCC
>NC_141294.1:15671992-15731992 GCF_037954325.1 Fistularia commersonii | reverse complement strand
CCCCCTACCGAGCAAGGCCTGCTGTTTGGTAAACAGATTCAGCTGTGGTGTCATGTTGCCATGGGGATAGCAGAGAGAAAAACAACAACATACAGGAGACAGCAGCAGGGGCGCATCTAACCTCCTCACCTCCACCTGACCTCCTCACCTCCATCTCACCTTGTCACCTCCATCTAACCACCTCTTTTCCATCTGACCTTCTCATAACAAACCCCCCTCCTGGTTCGTCCTGGGTGAAGGTTAGCCGGTTTGAATCCTCCTGATGTCTGGGTTCCTGTGCCGCAGTGGGAGCAGTCACTGAGGACCTTCTGCGAGGAGGACTCGTCGGTGAAGGACCGTCTCTATCACTGCTGCAAACACATCGGCGCCGCCAGGCTGAAGTGCTTCGACCGCGCCGCCCCCAATCCCGGCTACGCGCCCACGCAGGAGCTGCCTCTACCGCCGCTGGCTTCGCAGGAGCCCTTCACCTTCGACCCCAGCAGCTGCCAGACGTACGTGAACAGATCCACCTTCCGGTCCACTCCGGGGGTGAAGGGAACCAAAGGGGAGACCCAGATCCCCTTTGGTTCGCTTCTCCTACGTGTCCACTCTGTGGATTATAGAGTAGCAGAACGATATCTTGCATGACATCTTCCATCCAGGCGAGGCCGGGGTTTGTCTGGAAATAAACAAACCCGCAATACCACAGTGGAGCCGGAGTCTTTGTCCCTTGAATGCTCCGCCGCGCGGCGGGGTGTCTCGCGGGCGGCCCAGGAGGAAGCTCCTCCGGGAAGTTCTCAAAAATAAGCTCCCTTTCGCAAGGATAGACAGTCGCCTCACATTATTCTCTAGTTTCTTCCACCAGTAGAAGCGACTTGGAAGTAAACAGCATTTTAGACTTGTTTACCAAAGCATCTCAGCAGGGCCTCCTCCTCCTCTTCCTCCCCTCCCCCTCCGCTGCAATTTCCTGTCGTCTTTAAAAAAATGCGCAGTATCTGATCACGTGATTTGTTTTCCTGTGGGCCGAGGCTTAGCCGAGTGAGTGTTTTAAAGTTTTAAAGGGAACAGGGGGTCCGAGTGGAGTCACGTGATTGTGTGGAAGCGGGCCGTCCACGCCTCATGTCTGATGCGTCACGCTTTGCAGGGGGACGGCGAAGCTCGGCAAGGCCAGCAGGGCCCGGGGAAAAAAGGAGAAGAAGCCGCTGGGTTCCTTAAAAGTCGACATCAACTTTCCCCCCGGCCGACCTTCTGGCGCCTCCATCGAGGCGTTGTGTCGGGACCAGAAGGCGCGGCCCCTTTACAGCACCAAGTGTCTGCCCGCTGAGGGCTACGATGTGCTGGCTCTGCAGGCGAAGTCTGTCAACCGCTTGGAGAAGAAGCTCAAGCAGTGCTGCAAAAAAAGGCACAACGTCCTCAGCTGTGCTGAGCAGAAGGTAAACCGATGACGCGGTCCGGTGAAGTTCCGTCTGTCCGCCCGGCCCGCCGCTTCACGCTTTCGCCCTCTGGTCTGCGCCTCAGTGGCAGGACGAGCTGGATAAGTTTTGCAACGTGAAAGGAGAGAAGACGGACTTCTCGTGCTGCTCAGCCGGCGTTCCGGATGATCGCTACGACTGCTTCCATGACCTCTCCCCTGACCCTCACTACAACCTGACCTCAGCCAGCGAGGAGCCCGCTCTGACCAGAATCTGCGACGTCCACAAGATCATCAAGAAAAAGTGAGTGAGCTCTCAATGCCGCTCCTCCTCCAGTATCTCCAGATGGTCACCAGACAGGCTGAAACATCTCAAACGTCCTGAGTGTCTTTCAGATTCCCAGTTGGTTTTCCTCTCAAGAGCTTTCTGAGCGACTGCTGCCCCCTGCCTTTGGAAGAACAGACTGCCTGCATGGATCAGAAGGTGAGTCCACTGGATGACTCCGGCGTGAGCGAGGCGTCTATGCGATGAATCCACTTTTTACCAATTTCCCCTACGTTTCTTCACGGCTCGCCGGTAGATTAAGGAAACGTCGGGCCAGGTGTGTTCGCTGAAGAAAAAGAAGACCACGCCCCCGGCTGTCCGCCGCTGCTGCCGCGTGGTCGGAGAGGAGACTCAGACGTGCATCTCCGAGATCCTAATGGACGCTGTCACCAAGGCAATCAAAATCTTCCGGCAGAAGAAGAAGCGGTGTCCTCTCTCTTAATCCCCTAATCCCCCTCCCTCTCTGCCTGTTGCCTTTTGCTGATGGAAGCGTCAGCCTCGACGCAGAGTCGACCTCAAGTCTCTCCAGAAACCAGAGAAAATCACACTTTCAAGGCTTGTCAAAGTGACGGAAACTTCAATCTTGGACCACATCTCAGCTTCTCACAGTCTCTTTACCACTATTTTTACTGACCGGTCTTTACACTATGCAATTAGTAATGCACTTGTCTGGAGGTCACGTGTGTGTGTGTGTGTTTTTTTTTTTGGATTGTTAAGATCATATCACAACACCTAAAGGTCTTTTAAAACCTGTTTTAATTTTGTCTTGTGTGGTTTAGTCTCCTCGCGTACAAAGCCCACAATATTGATCCACAGTACACGACCAAGATGATGAGAAATACTGCTTTGTAACACCACCTTTCACATCAACAGTTTGATTAAAAGGTCTTTTAAAATTGTATTTTGTATGATTTTGGTTTGTCATCTTGCTTACTACAGAGAGATTCATTCTCTAAGATAGTGTTTTCCAACCTTTTTTGAGCAACGGCACATATTTTACGTTAGAAAATCACACGGCACAGCACCAAATAAATATGTCAAAAACTTTTGTAATGAAAGTGTAGTCTCAATTTACTCTACCTGCAGCTGTTTAAGCATCAGCAGGTAGATACACAGGTTCATTCACTACCTCTTGCCATCTAGTGGAAGAGTATTTGACTGTTCGGGCTATCACTGCATGCAGCACACAGATAGACGTACGAAGACACATTATTTGCGTTGGATGAATCATTTTGTATCAAACAGGTGAAAGTGGGTGTTTTTGGTGTGCAACTCACAAAGTGCAGGTACAAGATTGAGTGCAGTTTGAATGTCCAGTGATTTACATGCGCGTATGAGCGCAGCACTGGCTGTGCTGCATGTAAAATGTAAAAAAAAGAAAAATGAGTGTCAGCTTTTTTTTTAGGAGTCAGCAAATTGGGAAACACTACCAAGACATGCATTTCCGCTAGCACCGGAAATCATCTAACGTGATGTAAACAATGACGTCATGTTGTTCCCTCGGCCCAAATTACCTGCAGTACCACGTCTGGCCAGTAGGGGCGCTGTGGCGCTTCGACGACGTGAGCACCACAGTTGAAAACTGTCGGCGCTGTCTTTGATGTGAACGCTCAAATCGTAATGGCGACTGCTGGGACAGCAGACCCGGGACTGACAGCCCCGGCAGGTATCTATCAGACACTACCGCTGTCGTTTGTTTTCGGGAAAAAAGTACCTTCAGACTGTTTTTTAACGTTTTCTGGGAATGAAAAGGGAAACAAAACCGACGAGGTGCGATTGTGGGTTGAAGCTTGTCCGGATTAGCCGATTAGCTAGTTGGCTAGCATCGAGGCGGTCAGCCCAACAAATGAACCGGGCGGTGTTAGCTTGTGTAGTTAGCTGCCTAGTTACCAGATGTAGTTCATATCACGGAGTCAAAACAGTATTTATTCTGCTATGTCGAGGTGCTCTTTTTTTTTTTTTTTTTTTTTTTACATATATGTGTCTTTGTTTAAAGTTTTTTCACTTCTCCCGACCACGTTGGCTCAAGTGGGGTTTTGTTGTCAAGCCGGTAATTCGGCAGCCGGTGTTGCGTTCACTTAAATCTGGAATATAAATGTTCGGCGAGATGATATTCAGGGGATTGATTCATAATCCGGCCGGTTGGCGGGACGTCGTTTTTAAACTCCTGTCAGTCCCGTGGATGTAACGGTATTTCTCCTCCCGCGGCTGCTAATGACTCCTTCCTCTTCCTCCGTTTGTTTGTGTTCGTGTTGCTCCTCCGAGGTGGACATTTGGTGTTTGACTTCCAGCTGTACAGGCGAAAGGATCGCCCTCAAACTTGTCAATGTAATCGATTACGACTGACATGTGATGTTACCGTTACTAGCAGCGGACTTTGTTTTGACAGGAAAAGCCTGGTGTCTGTTATATCTCGTCTGGTTGCCTCTTAAAATGATAAAGTACTGTTTTTATTTTTAGTGGATACACACACACACACACATATGGGATCAGTGGTTTTCATATTTTCTCAGGAGAAACCAAGGGGCTGATGTTGTGTTACTCATCCATTTAGGTGTGTGTCACTGTATTTCCAGGACATGCAGGAGCTGCTCTTCCAGTTAGCCGCCCAGTCTGAATCACAGAATTAAAAATAGTGGCTTTAGAGCGCTCTCATGGCTGAGAGCCGAGACCCTACAAACACAAGACACAGTGTTCTGTCAAACGCGTCCGCGTGCGCACACATACACACACACACACACACACACGCACACACACACACACGCACGCTCGGACAGTTGACTGACAGTAACATAATGCTGTTTCCACACTAGTCCTTATTAGCCTCCTTTCCTAATCAGGCCAGCAGACATTATGTTTTTGGACTCTTCACAGGCAGAAAATGATATTAAGAGTGTCCATGTCCCATATTGCCGTGCAGAGGCTGCAGGCTACATGTGACCGAGGCTGGCGTGCACTTGTTTAGTATACAGCGAGGAGCAGATGGTTGGCATATTGCAGGTCTTTGTTGAGTAATTGGGTTAGTCTAATTTCTATCCTAAATCTGCTGCAACATGTGTTGCACTGTGTTGTTTTAAATGCAGAAACATTTTAAAAAAGGCCATCGGGATATTATGTGAGTAAAGATTTTTTTTTTTTTTTTTTTTTTTTTAGCATAATCAAAAGTTACTGTTATTTGACAGAATCTAAATCTTTACATTAAAAGTGGTGAGAGAATGATTGACATTAATTATTCGGAGAACAATGCAATAGGAGTCATTATCAAAAAAGAATCATCCTATAAGAGTCAACAGATATAATACGTGCGTATGTGTGTGTTACATTTATTATAACCAGCAAATTGAAATTTCCCCTCTATGGGACGAATGTTTTCTATACTACAGTGGAATATGGACTTTTTAATGACCTATCAGATCAATAAGTTCTGGGACCTCTAAAGAAGTTCGAATCCCTATTTGTTTCACTTTCAGCTGCTATGAACAGTTGGTCAATTATAAATGCATTTTCATGAACCCAATTCTTTCCTGCACTTAATTCTGTTCTGGAGTCGTGTGCCCTTTGACAGGATGTCATAAAATAGCTCTGCGCGCTCCCAATCAAAATCTGTCAATTTATCATAGCAGAAACTTTTTTCCAAAGCCCAATATCCATTGACAAGCTGTTCAGGCTGACCGTGTCCTGCTTCACAGATATTAGGACTCAGTTCTGGAGGAGAGCATTTCAGCGAGGTACTCGCATGGGTTTGTTTCTGTGTGTATGAACGGAAACTGCATGTTTGCTGAGGACAAAGTGTGTGGAGCTACACAACACAAGGGATTGTTGGCACAATGATGCTCATGATTTCCTCACCAGTGTGTAGTGTGTCCCCGCCGTTCATCAGGAGATGCATGTGCAATTTTCTGACACTCCCACCTTTTCTTTTCTGCATTTAATCTAGCTTTCAATGCATTTTTAATGCATTTCCCTGCAGGATTGCTACTACAGGTGTATATAATCTCCCCAGCATCTTTTGTTATATATTGACCCGTGGCACTGCGGCATGGAAGTAGTCGTTGCCATTGGTTACAAGCTGGAGGTGCTCATGGAGTGGGTGAGAAAGTAGGTTTAAAAGCAAGTTTATGTAAGGAAACCATGTCAAAGCTTCCTCTCGTTTGACTCATCTGCCTTTTTCACCAGCCGATTTAGATGTCTTGTAATAATCTTAATAAAAACTATATGCTTGAACTTTTTACTCTTTGCGGCTGAGCCAGTCAGCCGATACAGCTTTAGTCGAAACATTGATACACCAGTAAGAAATGACTGAAGACCTGAGGAACGCTGTTGCAGAGTGAGCTACTTTTTAGATGAAGTCGGCGGTTTTAGATGAAGTCGATGGTTGTAGAGCCATCCTCGGGGACCAGGTGAATGTGGAGCAGCCGGCTCAGGGGAGAAGTAGCTCCACTTTATGTGGAGCTACTGGTATCGGAGGCGATAACTGGCGAACGTGGCTACAATCGGCCCATGGCTAATTATTGTCCTCGTGTCATTAGCCAGAAGTGAAATTGTCCCCATCAGTCAACCGGTAAAGGGTTTGTTTAGTAGCCGCTAACAAGTTCTTCCATGCTAGCAGCCACTCAGACCTGACATCTCTGCAAGTCCCTGCAAGTGAAGTGTTTTTTTTTTCCCCTATAACTTCTTTCAAGTTGTCATTTCCATTTTCTCCTCTTTCTGCAGGGACCAGTGGCATCATAAAAGTGCCCCCCCCAGAGGTAAGGAATTCTTTACTCAGTTTCTTCAGTTTTCTTTTCAACAGCCCCGGGTAAAGTCAATGTTCCAGTCATGCAAAGAACAGGTTTCCAACATGCTTCAGTCATCACCTGGGGCGGTTGAAAGTCAATGTTTTTAAATGAAACCAGGGGACAGGCATATTCTCACAAGAAGTCCAATCTCAAGTATTTGGAAGTATTTTTGTCACAAAGTTTGTCACAATCTCATAGGAGCACACTTTGGTATAATCAGCCTGAGCTTCGCAAATTTGCATTCAAATTTGTCCACTGAGTGCTGCTCTGACCGGAACAGCACAAGGGAGAACTGTTGGCCCTGTCTGGATCTGGTAAACTATAAATGACACTCGCCATTGTTTAAGATGTCAGAAGACTAAACTCAATTGAGCTGCTGCCCCCCTGTTCTCTGTGAACTGTCCTGAAAAATGAATGTCTCAGATCACCATTCCCCCGAATTTCTATTAAGCCGGCAGCCCTTTGAGGCTGTATGACCATTCTCATGGTGTCACGGGACCCCGTGGCAGGAAATGATTCTTGGCAGACACCAGGCTGCAGTTTTAGCCGCACAGGATATGGCAGGTTTCTTTTGAGAAGGCCGACTCCTGCTCAATATTGCATCTCCTGAGGCTCGTGGGGGTCAACAGCAGAAAACACACGCGACGGGTGTGTGTTTTGTCATGTGGCACTCAGGCTTCCACCCACCTGCAGCCGCTCCACAGAGAAGACGCTTCGGAGCATTCTTGACTGTGCCTGAACGGCCTCTTCCCACCCCTCTCTCCTCAGATGCCCGGCTCCTCAGGCGCCACCCAGAGCATGAAGAAGACTATCGGACACCGGGGCGTGGAGACCACCACGGGAGAGACCACCTACAAAAAGGTGAGGAGGGGTCGAGGGGTCACCGACACCACTGAGCAGCAGACACACTGCGGCGTATTTACACGTGCCGTGTTAGATTCTTATTACTTTGAAAGGTCGCTCCTGGTGGTACAATATGCCCCAGATGACGAGATCAAAACTAATGACAGCAAAATAACACGTAGCATGTAGATGGAAGCTGCTAATTAGTCGAAGGTTGAGTTGCATTGCTTCCTTCCGACGCCGTCGTCTTCTGAGCGGCGTAGCTCACTTCTGGGTAGTAGTTCAGTCTCCAGACATCACAGAGTGGGTTGGGGAAACAGCAGAAATCTAAGAAGTGGACATATTTACATTACATTGCATTTGGCAGACGCTTTTATCCAAAGCGACTTACAATAGAGGACATAGGGACTGCAAATACACTTGCAAATACACGATGCACAGGAAATATACAGAACATATTTAGTTCCGTTCCTTAGTTTGTCCTGTTTTTTCCTGTCCCCGCAGACAACATCGTCCGCCCTGAAGGGCGCCATCCAACTGGGCATCACTCACACCGTTGGCAGCCTCAGCCAAAAGGCAGAGAGGGACGTTCTCATGCAGGACTTTGTGGTGGTCGAAAGCATCTTCTTCCCCAGGTCTGCGGGAGGGGGCGGCCGACAGCCGAGTAGATGCGTTTTAAATGTGTGGCTGTTTGTGTTTGAGTTCATGTGGTTTCTGGTGCCTTTGTGTTTGGTGTTTCAGCGAGGGCAGTAACCTGACTCCGGCTCATCACTACAGCGACTTTCGCTTCAAGACCTACGCTCCCATTGCCTTCCGCTACTTCAGAGAACTTTTTGGCATTCGACCGGATGACTACTTGGTCAGTACCTAAAGCAAAACACCGCTGCTTGTCTTGGCAGTAGTGACTACCCCTTTATTTGTTTTTTTCCCTAAACGCTTCACTGGTTTGAAGCTTTATGAAGTTATTGTTGTATTTGAGTCCCTGCGCACAAAGTTCCACGTTCAACTCGCTGGCTCCAGCTTCCTGTGGTTGTGGTTCGTTTGTGTGCTAAGCCTGGGTGTAGCTTTGCTTTCTCATGTTTCTTGACAGCTTTTTTGGTCTTTTCTCATTTTTTACATTGTCCTTACTGACAGTGTCTTTTTGTGCACGTTCCTGGAATAATAAGAAACAGCACCGGCAGTGAACTTGGTCTGCTTTTTGTGGAAGACCTATGAATTGCATATTTGTATTTTACTCCCCAGCCTCCGGCATAAGACTTGTTGCTTTAGTGACCTTTAGAGTGACAAAAGTACATAAAGTGAGCACTCTATCTCAAGAAAAGGGTTTCAAAAAAAAACACCTCATTGATCTGACCCCACCTGAGCAGTGTTGAGTCAAAGCTCTGCCTGTTGACCTCAGGTCATCACAGGTCTCACACACACACATACACACATCACCTTTGTTGTGTTCATGCACAGCCGTTTTTCCTGATGCTTTGCATTTTCCGCCTTCTGCTGTGTTTTCCACACACGGTGCATGTACAAGTGGGACCTGGTGAAGGCCAGGTCTTTGTTTTACCAGGGTGTGCAGGCTCTGGACCTTGTAGTCCTTTGGTGATGAGCGAGATTGCCTGTCCTTGAAGGAGTGGGCCTCTATCCCGACCCCCTCAAAGTTTAAAACATCTCTTCGCAGTGTTGAATGTGTCTGATCCGTCTCCCATCCTGAACCTTTTGTGATGGTTGGTTCTTCTTAGTCCACTGGAAAGTTGCATCTTTAGGGAAAGGATGTCACTGACGAACGTTTTTTTCTTAAACAACCTTCGGCCAACAAGTACGCTTTTTTTTTTTTTCCTCCTCAATCCCACACAACCCCCCCCATGAGGATGGACATTGAAAATAATAAAATACCCAGGGTTTCCTTCAGCTGGAAAACCTTCTGCAGTGGAGATAATGGTAAAAAAGTGAAGTATGAAGTCCTTCTCAGCTCCTGTATGTTAATAACAGCCTGAATGCTTAATGTGTCGTAAAGCAGCACAAACAACCAATCTCTGTTACCCTGTTTGGAGGTGGTGTTAACACACACACACACACACTCACACACTTGTCTGTCTTCTAGTACTCCCTGTGTAACGAGCCGCTGATCGAGCTGTCCAACCCGGGTGCCAGCGGGTCACTCTTCTACGTCTCCAGTGACGACGAGTTCATCATCAAGACTGTTCAGCACAAGGAGGCGGAGTTCCTCCAGAAGCTGCTTCCAGGCTACTTCATGGTGAGCAGGGTGCACGAGCCGTTGGTATTTCATCGAGTGTGACCTGGACTCGTGTTCCAGCCAAGTCTGCAGTCACAATATTTCACAACATTTACTTCCTTCCTCCTTTCCAGAACATTAACCAAAACAAACGCACCCTGCTGCCCAAGTTCTACGGACTGTATTGCGTTCAGGCAGGGGGCAAGAATATCCGAATCGTCGTGATGAACAACCTGCTGCCCCGGATCATCCCCATGCACCTCAAATACGACCTGAAGGGCTCCACCTACAAGCGACGGGCGTCACCCAAGGAAAGGGAAAAGGCCGTCCCCACCTACAAGGACCTCGACTTCATCCAGGACTTACCCGACGGCCTGCTGCTCGAGGCAGACAACTACAATGCTCTGTGCAAGACTATACAGAGAGACTGCCTGGTGAGTCCCGCACCTGAGCTGCGGCCAAAAACGGGAAGAGAAAGAGCGCCGCGAGCTCCAGGTGTCTGCGGAGCTGCTGTTAAAACACAGATGCCCCAAATATCCGCAGTGAGAATGAGTTGTCCTCAGGCTGTCAGCTACTTTAGCATCGCGAGCAGAGGTGTAATTATAAGGTTGCAGTGCAAAACGCAGAAACAGCGGTGGAGGAGATGCTCCTGGATCTAGAGGATGTGGAAACCTGATTATCATGCAGGCAGCATGACCTGACACTGAGGTGCAGGATAAGCAGCCAAACACCTTCTCAATCTAAATCTGCCCGTTTTACCAACCCTGCTGGAAGGAGAGTTTAATGTTCCCTCTCCTTTGTATTCAGACAGAAAGTGTTATCTCCTCCGTTATCTCTAGGCAGATGGAGACCGTGAGGAAGGCAAGTGCAGCCAGACTGAAGTTCTACAATCTATTCTTTTATGGATACCTTATTGATGGGAAGGAAGAGTCAATTTTCATGTACTCCTTCCATTCTTATTAGTAGTTTGGAGACATTTTTTTTTTTTTTTGGAAAGACAGCAATACTCTGTAATAAAGAACAGAGACCTCAAAACCGAGGTATGTACCGAACCCAAAAAGTGTTTTTGACCCATCATAGCCCACTTCCAAGTACTCTGACAAAGACAGCCAGCATTAACCACAATAATTCCTGAGCAGAGAGGACTCCCGATCATGAGTGAAACAGGCACTTTCTACTTGAACTTCTCAAGGTGGTTCAGCGCTCAGAGCTGGATGCGTTGGCCTGTCGTCACGGTCCAATGCGCGACGTTGCTAACTTTGTTTACATTGAGGGATGTTGTCGTTTCAGAGATGCAACTGGCCGGAGGAGTTTAGCATTGCTCAGACAAAGGGGGCTTTCAGGCTTTCATAAACGTTATGTAAGACCAACTGTACCCTATGTATGGAGCAGGCTGCATGGCCGCTAATTCCTCTTAGTCCTTCTTCATGAGCGTTTCCTCGCTTCCTCAGTGAAACGGTCGGCGTCGCAAACACAATCGGACCGGCTGCTATCGAATGGACAAAAGGGGGTTTCGTCATTTTAAACCGTGGAAATTTCCTCTTCAGTGGGCCCGCGATGTATCTAAACCACAACACTAAATTACGGTCAGACCAGCATGTTAGTTTACAATGTTCTCAGCTAAAATGTGAAATACACACGCCACTCATTTATTGTATTACTGCCGACCACATAATGATGGAAAACTCATGTGACTTTGAGATGGAGCCATTCCACAGTTTGTCCTGTGGAGGGCGCTCTGGCTCAGTTGTTTATTACAGCCAACGGAAGTTTACAAACTCCGACAATGACCCCGTCATTATTGGTTGACCTTAAATGTTCACCAAACTAGCAGGCATGTCGGCGGTCCAGTTTCTCCCCCTTCCCCAAATGGGTATCAGCATCAGATTCCAAAGTCGCCCCTTTATCAGGCCCACCTTCAGTGTGTCCTACCTTCGTACCCAGTTGTCCGTCTCCATGTGAAATCAGTGAAGAGAAGAAGCTCCCTGCGATGACACCAGTGCCACCTTCCTTGTCTTTATTGCACGCAGCTGTTGCAGAGTTTCAAGATCATGGACTACAGTCTGCTGATGGGCATTCACAACATGGACCAGGCCAGTCGGGAGCGGGAGCGCGTGGGTGGTTATTCCGGGGACAGCGGGGGGTCAGAGGGAGCGGTGACCCCAGATCAGCGCCGGCCTCAAGCCCAGAAAAGTCTGTACTGTACTGCCATGGAGTCCATCCAAGGGGAAGCTCGGGGGAAGGGAGCCCTGGACTCCGAGGACCAGTGAGTCTCCACGCTCGGACAGAACATTTGTTTTGCCCTTCTGTTGGGCTTTTGTGACATAATGCTGTTTTTCTTCCGGCCTTCAGCATGGGGGGCATTCCATCACGGAACAGCAAAGGGGAGCGGTTACTGATCTACATCGGCATTATAGACATCCTCCAGTCCTACAGGTCCGCTTCGTCTCACATAACTATGAAAACATCAACATCAAATTCATGTTACTTGATGAAAACTTTAGAAAACTTGAACCTTTGTTTCGAACTCCAGATTCATCAAGAAGTTGGAGCACTCATGGAAGGCACTCGTACATGACGGGGTGAGAGAGCTGTCACACACACACACACACACACACACACACACACACACACACATACACACACACACACACTTCTGAAAACATTCAGGCAATGCCTGAGCGTCACACAGGGCTGTGTGGGTGGGCCGGTCAGGCTAATATCTTGGGCTTTCAATACTTATATATCACACTTGTGAAACGATGCTTTTGAATTTCAAAGCTGATTGTTTTAAAATAAAACTTGAGGTTTGACCTGATGGATTTTTGTTACTGTTAAGCCCACTCTTCATTCTGCACGCCACGTGAGTAGGCCAGGCACACGTGTTCACCGCTAACATGGAAATTCCCCCAGATCATTTTAAAGTGAAAAGAAACCCCATCCAAGCAGCACCTAGCCCACAAAAGACATCCCGCCAATCCGTCCCTCCAGGGTGACCGACTGGAGCCACGCATTGCCCAGCTATCCTTTCTTTGCAAAGGTCCCTTTCTGACGACCCTGTTGTTTTTCGCGGTAGGACACGGTCTCGGTGCACAGACCAGGCTTCTACGCGGACCGTTTCCAGCAGTTCATGTGCAGCACTGTGTTCAGGAAGATTCCACGTGAGTAAACGTCTCAAATGTAGACCGAACTGGAGCGGCCAGTCTGGAAATAGGATTTTATTGACGTCGTTTCTGTCCTCCAGTAAAGCTATCCCCGTCTAAGAAGAGCCGCGGTGGAGGTCAGGGAGGGCTGAGGAGAGCCCCCACTCTGGGAGCCCCCATCCCGCTTTCCAATATGAGCGGACAGTCCGCCATGGACTCGAGGCTGGTCTACCACGGCCATTTCAAAAGCACAGATTCGGAGCCGGACAGCGGTGAGAACCCGAGCACCGAATGCGCCGAATGTTCCGGAACAACCTTTCACCCTCTCTGGTCGGTCGCGTGTTTAGGCGTGCAGTCGGGCAGGCCGGACCTTGTTCCCAAGACGCCCCCGCTGGTCGAAAATCCCGCCGACAGCGAGGCCAACCTGTCCACCTCTTCTCTCGGCAGCACAGGAGTGGCCTCCACCTCTCCTCCCCTGAGGTAAAGCATCGCCCACATGACTTCTCACTTTGAGAAGGAAAACCATCCGCTCCAACTCTGACTTCTCCCGGCAGGTCTGTCGGGGTGGAGGTGCACAAATCGGCAAACACAGACCACGAGCAGGGTGCTTTCCACAGGTACTGCCGCTGCGCATACTAACACTCAGATCCGCCCGTCCTACTTCGTCCATAACAACCTTCTCTCTTCCAGCCTGGGGGCAGAAGCGATCGGAGACAATTCCGGCAACCTGTCTGAGGACGCAGTTTCTCTCTCTGACATCATCCCGGAGACCAACATCTGCTTTGTAAGTCCACAGCCCCAGGTTTGAAGGCTCGGATGGAAAAGAAAGAAAAGTGTTTTTAAGTGGTCCTGTACCCTTCATCGGGCATTGTCTGCGGGTCCTTCAAAGTTGCAGTGGTGGATGTCGAAGCGGCGTTTTAACTCTGAGATCTGCGTGTTCCCTACAGTAAAAACGGACACGGTGCCATCTAAGGACGAGGCGTTTTCTGGGGGAAGGTGACGTGATGATGAAGACCGAACATCGACCAGCCACCTCGACTCCACGTAGGGGGGGGGGCGCCGGACGAGGCGGTGAACTGCAGCAGAGTTTGTAACGGTGCGGAAAAGCGACGGCGGGATTTGCGGGGCGGCGTGCGGTAGGCTCTCGGCTCTCCGGCCATTCGGACCATCTCAGTGTGCCTACATTTGTCCACGGTTGTCCCAAAGCCTTGCACGAGGGCCCTTTTTCACGACCGCCCGGGGGAAGGGCTCTTGGTCAGAGCTGGCAGCTCCTCAGTAGTTCCGGCGGCATCACATGGACAAGGCATGTTTGTTTGTTGTTTTCTTCCTCGCCCTCCATATTCACCGTGTGTGTGTCTGCTGCAGTGACATGATCCAAAGCTGATTGTTAGCCCGTATGTTGAAAGAAAGCCCACAGGAGCACCACGAGAACACAAATCCCTAAAAGCTCACGACGGGCGTAGCTAGCATTCTGCGAGAAGTGGCTAGTTGGCTCTCCTTCAGCATGAGAGCGTGATCATACGTATCCGTGACTCGCTCCGGTTTGCTTTCCCCTCGATGCTACGGCTCAGAAGATTAGAACCCGTCTGCCGACGAATCTCCGGTCGCTCGGGTCCGCGCCGGCTTCTGCTGACTCGGCAGTCGCCAAGGAGCTTCTTTTCACCGCTCGTGGATATAGAGTATTGGTTCTGTGATTTGGATTTCGGGAGAAAAAAAAAAAAAAAAACAAACGGCAGAGGGACGGACAGCGTGTCCCTTCATGAATCATTCTGCTGGAATCCTCAGTGGTGCTGCAAAGGTCCGGCCAGATCTCGCCACTGCTGAATGTATGTTATTTCCTCTAGAATGTGTCTTATTAACATGGCAGAACACGTCACACCTGAAAATGTCCCCGTCGGATGTGACAATGCTGACGCGCTGAGCGCAGAGAGCAGAGCTGCCGGCGGCCCGGCCGGCCGGCCAGCGAGGCGTTGACTTCCCTCTGCAGCTGCTGTCATGTTTGTGCCTTTTTACATGTTTCACCCCCCACCTACAACGCGAAATGTTCACAGGCTATTGTTTGAATCTTGCCTTATCACTACAGCTGAAACCATCAAACTGCCATCTCGCCATATACGTGTCACGGTTTTAACGTATTTTAAAGCGTTTATTAAATCTCCCACAAGCCCTTGTGGCTGTTTGCAAGTGTTAAAGGACCAGTGTGTAGTTTTGAACCACGCTGCTGGACGGAGGTTGTTACTAGTACTGCCGGGCTCCTGCTTTCGGTCTTCACACCACAGCAATTGTGATTCATCACGGAGCTGCCGGTAGATTAAACTTCTCTTAATGTCACGTTTACATTATTAGCTCACCGGGGCTATTTAGTCTGAAGGGATTATTTTAAATAATCATGTTTAAAGGAGGTAGAATGTTACAGCCAACATGCTGCTGCAGGAAGCGTCCACCTTCCCAATGACACGAAGCCTGGCATTAAACACTCCGCTATTAAAGCCTGTGGTCGTCCAACTGCTAAGATCAGTAAAAGCAGCAGGCGTCACCTGGAAATCTTTAATGCTAGCCTGTTTTGTACCCTGCTACACAGCCCGTTTTATTATTATTATTATCATTATTATTCTTAGTATTGCTAACCTTTGCAGACACAAGCAAATGAAGCTGTTTGCTGTAATCTTACATTTGAAGAAGGATTAACTGTTACAAAAGCCTGGAAACGTGCCTTCAGCTGCCTCCCTACCAGGAAGACTAAGCTAACTCCAAGGTGCTAAAAAGACTCAAAACAACTGAAAATGAAGATGCTGATAGAAAGGTTTATGGAATTCCTTCTCTGCAAAAAGCAAAACTGTTTTTAAAAAAGGAAAACTGTTGCAAATGAAATATTAGCTCCATGAATTTATGGTCTTTATTTTTGAGGTGAGTAGTGTTGATAAGAGTTAGCCGAGTGTCTTAGTCCCAGACCTCTGCAAGCCCAAAAATAAGCTAGTTTTTCTTTGCTAGTATCAAGTTTACATTCAGTGTTATTTTATTTCAATTAAAGCATTGTAAAAGAAATACTTTTATGACTCTTACCGCAATAATATTTTGTGTAGTGTTTTTTTTTTTTTTCTTTTCCAAAACCAAACCTGCTGAGGTTCAAGCTGAAGGTCCAGCCCGCTCCTGTTCCAGGTTTACACGTTCATATTAGAAGAAGGGTGGAGCTTTAGTGCTCAGCCAGAGCCGATACTCATCAACTCAAACAGAAAAAGATGATGCTTGTCCTCACCGGAGTATGTTCCTGTAGGACTTACAGGATGACAAAGAGCTTCGCGGTCAATACTAAATGTCAGTACAAGAGAGTTGCGTTCAATGACCTTTAAAGAAATGGCTTTTGCTCTTCCTCTAAGGGACGCCGGGGTTCTTCAGACTAATAGTCACTGAGGGTTTTCCACGTCACGTCACTTGCACGTCAGGAATGTTACTACCTGCTACTATTATGATATAGTATTTTTTTTGTAATGACTCAGACTGGTAGAATCATGGCAGTTGTGTTAATGAACCCGGGTTCACGTTGTCGGAGCTCAGGCCTCCGTCACATGCGGGGGTTTCCCAGAATATCCTGCTCACAGCATGTCAGAGGACCTTAGATCAGCTGTTCTTTAGACCTGCGAAGTACAAACACTCTGAGATTCTCCATTTCTGATGTGATTATAACCCATGCTTCTTGGGTTTCACCATGTTTACAACTGCTAGAACAACTTCTACCTACTGTTACTTCATTGTTGGTGGGCCACAGGTGCTGCTGCAACCATAGCAACCCTGTGCCGACATCAGTAAAAGCACAACACTAGTAAGTCTGTGGACATAGCCCCCCCTCGCCCACACACACACACACACACACACACTTATGAACCAGGGGTGGATAGCCGTCTCCTGGGTGATGTTCCACCGGTTGAGAAGCGCTGCTTTAGTGGATTCTCAGCACAGCCTGGTATTTGAGTACGCAGCAGTCCAGCCTCAATCCTGCACACTGGTCCTGTTCGACGCGCCCATCGTCTCCACCTCAGGAGACGGACGGACGCCGGCTCTCGTTGCCCATTTCTGCTGGGTACAGAAATGACACGCCCACTTCGCTCCTGGACCAATATTGTTGAGTGTGTCTTTTTTTTTTTTTTTTTTTTTTTTTTGGTTTGTTGTAGTCTAATTCAGAATTACACTTTTGCTTGCAGACTAGATTCTATGGAGGAGACACTAATTTACTACTAAGTGACTGGAGACAGATCTTGAAGATCTCACCTCATAACCTCACTTTTGTTTGTTTTTGTCCTACTAACCCGGGCCCGTGTGTTTATGCAGCTGAGGGAGGAGGTTGTGAATACTTACCGGAGAAGTTAGTCATTTTCATCAATGCACAGTTGTGGATTTAGGACTGAGTTTTTTGTTCGTTTACTTAGTTTTTTTGTTGTCGTTGATTTTAGCCATGGCACCAAAGAGGGGAACAGACGTGGTGGTAACACAGGTTTGATCTGTGTTTTAAGGATCCATTATTAAACCAGATTTTTTTTTTTTTTTAAATTTGCGTAATAGTTTGATGTCTAATAAGCTGTAACACACACACAATCCCTCTAAAAGTTATCCTCTGGCCTGTTTGTTTTTCTTCATCCAGTAGTGTCCTAATTTAAAGATTTGTCACCACATTCCTGGCAAACCCAAGTTCCTTTTACTCCCCTTAACACCTTCTGCCGTGCAGGGATTACCTTCTCCTTCCAGGTATTCTACCACACAGATCGGTTTAGAAGCTGCGCTCCGTTGGTCTCTTAAGATCGACGGCGAAGGAAAGCACTCCTGACGCTCACACTTTTCAGGACTGAAAAATCTGGAGAAATAGCTGGATTTCAATGGAATATTTCACCGCTCTCGCAGCTCGACCCGCGTTTAGGTCTGTTTTGGCGGGTGGCTGCGGTGCAACGGCAGGAGGCGTTGGAATCCACCGCAGCGCAGGCCAGACAATCTTCTTGGCTGCTTCAATGAAGACGTTACAATATTTTTGAAGAAAATGCAATAGAAACCACAATCTGCCACCGATCAGTTCTAAGAAGTATATTTATTTATGTTTTTTTTTTTTTTTTTTTTTTTGCTGTAGGCTGATATGAGAAGATGTTATGTATCTTAGATGATTGTACGTATACTGACAGAAGGATGTCTGACATTTTTGGACTATGACTGGGGGGAGGAGAATTTTACAACTCCACTATTTTTCATCATGTTATCATCATGTGATATGGTAGACATTCTCTCCAACGAGACTCTGGGTTGTTAAAACCTCCCGTGCTTTTTTTTTTTTCTACGTGAATGTTTCACTCGAGCCAATGTTGCTGGTTGTCCTATATGCTTCAATTACTATATTTTTACTGTGTATAAGATGTTCATATGTAAATAGGAGTCACTGAAATGCCTTTCCATGCGATTTGTGCTGCCTGTTCCTCCTGCCATGTTTCAGTTATGTGGTGGTGATGTTTTCATGTCTGGTTTTAAAGAATTAAACATATTTTCTAAGTCTGTTTTCTGTCTTGATGCGTGGATTATTTCAACGCCTTGCCGCTGCCGTGGATGTTGTCAACGAGGGCAGTGGTGCAAAGACGTCCTGGTAGGCTTCTAGGGAGAAGGGAGCACCTGCAAAATTCACAACCTGTAAGAAATACTTGTGTCCTGAGTTCTGGTCAGATATTCTTTTGAAAGAAGATGGAAGGCAAGACTTTTTATCTGCATCACCGCTGGGAAGTCTCTGGGCAGCCATCCCGCTCACAACGTCTCACTCTGCAGGCTTTGAGATGCTCTGCAGAGGACGAGGAGCCTGGAGTCCATGATGAGATATGAGGAGAATCAGAACATGTTAGGAGACACCAGTCGAAGCATCAAGATGGAAGGCGTAACTGCATGGCAGTCACTCATTTCGTAGTCTGAATGCAAAGAAGTTCTCTATGTATCCTTTTAGGACGAAACTGCCTCTCCATATATGTTGTTAAAATGTGGTTTAGAAAATAACAAATCAAGCAGGGATCTGTCCTTGGCAACACTGATTGATCTGTGCAGACTGAAATGTGGAATTCTTTTCCACAGCTGAACCATGGCATTATATCCTACACATGGAATAGTCACATTTTATTTCACTTTATTTTTTTCGATTTTTGCAACTTCTGGTGTAAGAGATAAAACCAGTGTGCCTGCTCGCCTGTTGACGAGAGGTTTGTATGTAGTATTTAAAAACTACTTGCGGGTTGATAGCACTACTGCCGCAATTAATGAATAAGTGTCTTATAAATAAACAATAAATATAAATAAATGATAACTTTCCCCCTAGCGGCCGCCAAGCGAACTACATGTTTACGTCTGGTTTCCTTAAAAACACCATTACCCATCAGCCCCCATGATGACGTAGAAAACCGGAGACTTCAAGATGGTGCTTGAAAGTACTATGGTCTGGTAAGGATTTAATAATACATTCAAAGTCTGTATTTTAAAGCCTTTTTGACGCGGTCAACAGGGCGTTATGATATACTTTAATCTCTGTTTTGAACAGAATTATTTCACGTTTCCGTATCTGTTCTTTTGTTGGGAAGAAACCGCTCGAGTTATTTCCTGAGTCACTGTAACGTCCCCGGATGCTAAGCTCTTAGCTAACGTTAGCAGGGCTTTATTGCAAACGATTTTTAGATGTTGTCGCTCAGCCGATACTCTGATCACTATTTATAAGGGAAGTGGAATTTCAAGAACACTACAAAATTGGTCTTTTAAAAGTGCGGTGCCTCACGTCGTGTAAACCTGACATCCCATCAACGCGTTAGCATGAGCTAGCTATTGATGCTACTGTCAAGACAATGACAGCTTGTAGCCCCACATTATATCGATGTCATTAAGCTAGCTATTTATGGTGGTACATTTCGTGTAGTTTTTGTGTGTTTTCTTTTCGTATACGATTGTATTTTCTTTCCGAGAAGCAAAAAATTTACAAAGCAATTATCAGCTACAGAGCTAATGGTTTAGCTTGAACTCAGAATGTTGTATATAACAGAAAGATAAGCACTTCATTAACTCCTTGCAGGAAATAATACCGCAGCAACAGTAGGTCCTACATGCAACAAACATGGTTCTAGATATCTTCACAATTTGGCATAGGTTGATTAAGTTTACAATATTACAATACACTTAAGGTATATTGAATCATTAAATTCTGTTGGGGTTGAATTTACAATTAGTGTTTAGAAGAATAGATACCACCAGAAGGCGGCTTGTTTTATTTGCACAAATATTGTAACGTTGGTAGAATCACACAAACACTAGACATTTTGCCTTCTGAACAAGACTGCTTTATTTACAATAAACAATTACAGGCTTAACTAGAACGGGCACTGTCATGACTTTAACCCAGGGCCTCAGCCAGAGCTCGATTCCTCCGTCCCCTGCACATCACGAACACACATCCCTTAGAGATCATTACAATGTCACACAAGATAAGACAGAAAGTCCCCAGGTTTCAAATAACTATTACATTACATTACACTACAGTCATTTGGCAGACACTTTTATCCAAAGCTACTTACAAAAAGTGCAAAGGGTTTTTAGGGTATTAAACTAGGGGTTGTGATTTAAGAATATCATTATATTAGTCTATGCATTGCTGTGTGTTTTATGTTGAAGGAGCTGTAGCCCCGAAAATTTAATTTCTTGGATAATCCAAATACTTACAAATTTTAACAATTTGTTAATATCTGATCCCCCACTAAATTAACATATTCAATCATCCATATTACCAGTATTTTTGAATTAATATTTGAATATGAATCAGTGTTTTGTGTTCTGTTTTTATTTTTTTCTTCCAGTGTGGACAATAGTGAGTACATGCGCAATGGAGACTTTTTGCCCACCAGACTGCAGGCACAGCAGGACGCCGTTAACATTGTTTGTCACTCCAAGACTCGCAGTAACCCTGAAAACAATGTGGGACTCATCACCATGGCAAAGTAAGACGGCGGCGCGTTATACGGTTCCTGCGTTGGTATTTGAAATGTAACCGTGTTCTGACATGAGCGCTATGTGCCCGTGCAGCAACTGCGAGGTGCTAACCACACTGACCCCAGACACCGGGAGGATACTGTCCAAGTTACATGCAGTGCAGCCTCGTGGAAACATCAGCTTCTGCACAGGCATCAGGGTGGCACATGTGAGGATTCTTTTTTTTTTTCCTCCCCCGATGCAAGGATGGGGTTTTTGAAGGACAGGTGTCTTTAATTTTCAATAAATGGGGTGCTTTGTTAATGTTGTCTAGGATTGTTTTACAAAGCTCCAGGCTGATATTTCCACTGTTCAAATGAGGAGACGTGAAGAGACATTTTGGATGAATGCAAAAATATCCTTTGACGTTTATTCCCATTGCAGCTGGCTCTGAAACACAGACAAGGCAAAAACCACAAGATGCGAATCATTGCGTTTGTCGGCAGTCCAGTGGAAGACAATGAAAAAGAGGTGAGCTGAGTCCCGTGAGAGATCTTTGTGTTTTGCGTGATTTATTGGATTAATTGTGTTCCTTTGCTGGCTTTTGATTTACTCAAACAAGAACATTTGATGCTTTTAATTCAGAGTGTTAATGCCGGCGTGTATTTTTTTTTTCCATAGCTGGTCAAAATGGCCAAGCGGCTGAAGAAAGAAAAAGTCAACGTGGACGTCATAAACTTTGGCGAGGAGGTACTTTTCCCCCTAGCGTTCCTCTCGACCAACTGGCACACCTATTCCTGGAGGTTGACAATGTCTGCGTGTTCTGATGTCACAGGAAACGAACACCGAGAAGCTGACGGCTTTCATCAACACGCTGAATGGGAAAGAGGGCGCAGGCTCCCATCTGGTCACCGTGCCCCCGGGGCCCAGTCTGGCCGATGCCCTGCTGTCCTCGCCCATCCTGGCCGGAGAAGGGGGGGCCGTGTTAGGCCTCGGGGCCAGCGACTTTGAGTTTGGCGTGGATCCCAGCGCCGACCCAGAGCTGGCATTGGTAAGACGGCAGGACGAAGAGTTTGATCGACATGTTGGTCGGTCAAGGCTCTTGACACGTTCTAAACAACGGCTCCGAACAAAACATGTCATGACACAAACATTTCAAAATATAATCGCACGCTCATACAATTTAGACCTTTTCTGACAACCATTAATGCCTTGACCCAACATGAAAACTCAGTTAAATTCCTTCTCACCCTCACACACAGAAGTAGTGGAGCTCAACAGGAAACAGACTGTTTTTGCTAAAAACAGTCAGCTGGACATACCGGGGTTTAGCAGATGTAACCCGAGGCAGCGTGTACTCTTGAAGACTTTCTTGCATTTGGTCGCCGTTTACTTGGTGTCCCTACCAGGAGTGTTTTGTAAAAAAACATCCCCCAACCTTCTGTCCAGTCACATGAAAAGCAAAGTCTGAATGTTTCTTCATTTGAAGAAAAAATTCAGTCTGTGCACACGCTGTTCTACTATGCGTGGCAGTGAATCATGACTCCTCCAGCTTTGCCTGAGGTCATGGTTTGTAACGCTCCGGATTCTCTGACCTTCTCCAGGCTCTGCGGGTTTCTATGGAGGAGCAGAGGCAACGACAGGAGGACGAGGCTCGCAGAGCTGCCGTCGCATCCGCCGCCGAGGCCGGCATCGCCTCCCCTGCTGCCGATGGTGAGAGATAGGACAAGCTGCTTCCCCCTCCTGTAACCGTTGACCGCAGATGAGTGGTTTTCATATCCTTGTGCTGCAGAGTCGGACGACGCGTTGCTGAAGATGTCGGTCCCCCACACGGACTCAGCAGCACCCGCCATACCAGACATCAGCCGCATGACGGAGGACGAACAGATCGCCTATGCCCTGCAGATGTCCATGCAGGGATCAGGAGCAGGTTAAACACCTTGAACATCTAACTACATCTAGAGCGTGTCACATCGACACGTCCCCCCGCAGTGCCTTTTAAATATCGCGATGAGGACAGCGGGACCGATGCAATGCTTTTATTCGCGGGTTCCAAAAGGTTGCAAACACAGTGAACAGTATTTGCCACACGCTCCCTTAAAATCAAGTCCGACTCGATAGATAAACACAATGACAACAGCAAGAGGTAGAAGTTCTGTTTTCACACAGAGATTCGGTGTCCTCTTCTTTGGGCTGCTCCCTTCAGGGGTCTGCGGATGTTCGGCTGCAGAAGGAAAGGTTTGGGCAAAAATGAGTTTGGAAATAATATCTCTGGAGTGGAATAAGGGTGTGGTTTCATGCCCAGGGGTCAGCACGACCACAGAGGACAGGTAACATTCTCAAGGTGACGGCTCTACCTCGGCTGTTTACAAGCCTAAAATCAGGAGTGGACCCGGTTTGCTTTTAATGACCATTGAGTTTTTTTCCATGGTAAATAGACTTGACCAAAACCATGGATATTACTGTTTAGTAGCTCTAAAAGGTATTCAGTCAAATGACCCCCGGAGGAAGCCAGAGTTGAAAAAACAACCGGAATTGGTCAGCGCCATTTTTCCTTGTCAGATGACAGATGTGCTGTTCTTCTCCATCAGAGTTCGGAGCCGAGGACATGGACACCGGAGCTGATATAGACTCCAGCGAAGCCAAGGTAAAAGAGTCCTCCCTCAAATTAAATATGCCACATTTGAAAAATCTCACTATGGAATATATGGCTCCCCAAACCTGTCCGCTTCAGCCAAAATAAACATATTTACAGCAAAATGCTAATGCATTAGCAGTGACCCGCTATCAGTTATGAAAAGTTCAAACAGAAGGCAAATTGTTTGAAACGCTCGCTCTTGTTCTATTTTCACTGTCTGGCAATCCTAGTTTAGCTCCTGACCTGTTGTATGCGTCGGCCTTTGGATGATCTACGAAATATGGATTCCAGAAAAGCCGAGCGCTCGTTCCAATTTGTCACAGCCAAGCTGATCTTTGCAAAAGCATTCATGGTCTGTCAGGGGATCCACGTGGCCCCAAAAGCTGTTTCCTTTCAACTAACCAAGGAATAGAAGCAGCAGTATGACTGTGGTGTTTCAGCATCTCTGAAACCACACATTCAACTGTGGTGACTCTAATTCATTCATAATTTGATCCAACAACATTGAGAGTGTTTGGGTCGAGGAGTGCCGAAGATCACGTTCTTTCATCGCAAAGACGACAAAGTGTTAGGAGCAGAATCCTCCCGGTTCTTGATTTCTAGAATACCAAACCCAGAAATGCATTCAGAAGCTTCCAAGCGGCCCCTCCGGTGCTACACACAGGCTTATTATTCTTGGTGTTTTGCATTCAACACTATGATCGCATGTGTGACCCGCTTGCAAACATGTTTGGTATCATGAAGCGTTTCAGGAAATGTGGGATATATTTTTACATTTTACAAAAAAGAAGAAAAAGAGAGAGTTCAAATGCCCGCATTGGCGGCGCTGCTGTTGTGAAAATGCCCACGCTTTCACTTTCGTCCAGGATGAAGAGGACTACGATGTCATGCAGGATCCAGAGTTCCTCCAGAGCGTCCTGGAGAACCTCCCCGGAGTCGACCCCAACAACGAGACCATCCGAAACGCCATGGGATCTCTGGGCTCGCAGACAGGTTCTAAACCGGACACCAAGAAGGACGAGGAGAAAAAGAAATAAAACCCCAAGAGAGAAACTTATGTGACCAATAAAACCTGCTGGGAATTGCATGGCATGTGTTTTTAGCACAAGTATTACTTTTAAGTTTCTACACAGGATCTGTTTGTTCATCTCTTTGTTTAATCCTTTTATTCACATGTAAACTGTAAGTGACCTTCGATACTTTCCAAGGTCAGATAAAGTTTTCTCAGCATCGCAGCCACTTCTGATTCCCCAGACCCGCCGTTCGACCCCGAATCTTTTCTACTGGAACTTGGCAAAGCCGGTAAAGTACCACCTGAAATAAATGTGCAGAATACAC
Organism: Fistularia commersonii; assembly: GCF_037954325.1. Lineage (NCBI taxonomy): Eukaryota > Metazoa > Chordata > Actinopteri > Syngnathiformes > Fistulariidae > Fistularia > Fistularia commersonii. The sequence continues at coordinate 15,707,348 of NC_141294.1, read as the reverse complement.
TGGCGTGTTTTTTACCGCTGAGAAAATGTCTACTTTCTTATTTAGTAAAAGGGATTATTCCCCCCCCCCCCCCTGCTGTTGATGACTTTGGGGGTGACCTTACTCATGTTGGGTTCAGTACTGAACACATTTACTTGAAATGGTTTCCACACCTGAAGATACAGCAAGTCATGGCCGGATGTGCACTTTTCTATGTTTTAAATCACAGACACTGTTATTTATAGACCCAATAACTCAGACCAGGCCCCTCGGATCCCTAAGGCGTTTATTCCTGCAAAACTGGAGTATTTGTTCCGCTCTGCGTTCATGAGATACATAACACCTGCAAACTCCACGCTTCTTAACGTGTGTAAGTCAGTCCCGGCAGGGAGTAGCGGAGTCCCGGAGCCGGTGCGGCGTCGGTGGCTCCTGCAGAGGCGGTGTGTGCGAGGGTCCGACCCTCCGAGCCTCCGAGCCTCAGACAGGAAGCCGGAGCCCCGCGGCTTCCTCGAGGCCCCGCCGTCGCAGTTAGTCTGACGGGGAACCTGCGCGCCCGGAGCGAAGTAACGAGCACTTCTAGCACTAGCAGGTAACACGTCAACCGGGTGGCGGTGGTGAGGGGAGGGGAAGGGGAAAGAAAAACGAAAGTTTATTCGAGCGAGAGCCTCTGTTTGCATTCCCCGCGGTCAGCTTGGTTCTTCCGGGCGGGTGGTGGGCAGCGGACGGTGGGCGGCGAGCCGCTCCCGGACCCGCAGCTCCGCTCCGGCGTTAGCAAGGCTAGCTAGCCGCTATATGCTAACGCTAGCTGCTAGCGGCGGGAGCCACTTGTTGAGCGCGGACAGGCGGCCGGCCGTCCGGTCCCTCCCCGACCTCTGTCCTCCGTTTCCCCGCCGGCTGACTGCGGTTCCGTCGGTTCGGGTGTCGCGGAGCCGAAGTAGCTCCGAGCCGCTATGCTAACCCGCTTCCCCCTCCCCGACAGGTCGGCCGCCGCGTGCCCGCCATGGGGGACATGAAGACCCCGGACTTCGACGACTTGCTGGCGGCCTTCGACATCCCGGACATCGACGCCATCCAGTCCGGCGGGGAAGAGCAGCCGGAAGATGGGGCCTCCGAAGCCGCCGAGAGACCTACGGTGTCCCCGCCGTCCTTCCCCTGCTCCCCGGACTCCGCCAGAGACCCCTCCGGGGTCAGCGTGATCGTGAAGAACGCGGGGCGGCCCGGCCCTGTGGAGGCGGGGGAGCGGGGCTCCGCCGGGGACCCGCCCGGGACCGACGCTCCGGGCCACGGCAAGTTGGCCGACACCGTCCCTCGCTACGGAGCCGGGCCTCCTGCAGAGGCCGCCGCGGAGCCCCAGGTTGCCAATGGCTTTGAGGGTCCCGCCGTCCGGGTCCAGCCCCCCCTGTGGCCCGGATCGTCTCTGAGGGCCATCCTGGAGGAGGACGGGAGGAGCGGGAAGGGGCCCCAGGGAGGCCCCCTCCAGAACCCCCCACGCATCCTGAGCCACCTGCAAGGTCCACTGTCCTCAGCTCCGAGAGGCTCATCTCCTCCTTCCCTGGGCTCTGGAAGCCCCCACCTTCCTCCTCCTCCTCCTCCCAATCCTCCTCGCTCCGCCAACAGAGGAGACATGCATGCAGCCCATAACTCCCTCCCGCCCCCGCTGCCTCACAACGGGAGCGACAAACCAGGGGTCACCAGCGTGGTTCTCTCTGAGGAGGAGGACTCGGAGCCAGACTTGGGGAGCCCCCTGGTGATCCACGAGAGCCCCGAGTTCGTCATGCCTTCGCCCCCGAGGTTTAAACCTCGCCGGAGGCTGCAGCCCGAGTCCGTCGGAGTCCCATCCTGTGGCGTCCCGGACCCTCCGCACGCATCCGTCTCCTCAGCGTCTGAGGAAGCCAACCAGGGGCGGCAGGTGGAGAGCAGCTCCGTCCCCGGGGCTTCATCTGCAGCCTCTCAGCCTCAGAGCACCCAAGAGCAGAAGGAGGAATACCCGGAGCACGTCATTGACGAGAGGGATTCCCCCGAGAGCCCCCCGCCCAGCGAGACCGGCCTCCTGCTGCCCAGGAGCAGCAGCCCCGACCCGCCGCCCGTCTCGGCGTCCGCGGCCGACCATCAGGAAGAAGTCCAGGACGGTGAGGAGCGGGGTGAGAAGACGGTGAACGGGGACGTCGTCCCGGCAGAAGACGGCGCCCCCACGCTGAAGACGGCCGCGGCGGAGCCGTACCCCCTCAAGGTGAAGATCAAAATGCCCTCCGGAAGCTCCAGGACCGCTGCCGGGCCGGCGTCCAAAAAAGGCTCCAGAGCGCCGGCGAAGGGCGGAGACGGATCCAAAGCCCCCGAAGGGCACGGCTCGAGGGCCAGGAAAGAGACGAGCCGGGACCCCGAAGCTGCGGGGGCCGTCCGAGACAGAGCCGCCCGGCCTAAAGGTCACCCGTCTGCCACCAAGACGGCGGCGCTGCCCTCCGTCTCGTCCGCCAGGGCCGGCCCCGGCCCAGCCGCCAGCCCGAGCCCCGGCGCCGTCAGCCTGCGAAGCCTGGGGCACAAAACCCTGAGCGGAGGGACGGCGGCGCCCTCCGCTCAAGGCGGCGGGCGCCCGGCCTCCATAGTGAACAGCTCCGGCACCGTGGTGTCCAAGACCCAGACCAGCCTGGTGGAGAGCTTCAACAAGATCCTCAACAACAAGAACCTGCTGCCCAGCTACAAGCCGGACCTCAACTCGCCGCCCCCTGCAGAGTGGGGGCTTCCCCTGCCTGCTCAGGTACTGACCTCCTCAAGGCAGTGAACCCCACTTAGGTCCTGATGGTCTGGTTAGCACCGTGTGTGTGTGTGTGTGAGAAAGAGATTCAAGTGGAGATCGTTCATGTAAAATCTAAAATGATGCACTGAAGGTAGCAGACCGGTGAAGAGCAGGGTTTTATCAGAGAAGGCATCGTCTCTGGACCGGAACTCCAAGAAAGGGTTTTCATCAGAACATTCTCAGATGAAACTTTTAAGATGAGTCGTTTCTAGAAGTTCTTCTCAAAGTCAGCTTGAAGTGCAGGTGGCAGGAAGTGTTTGTCGAAAGCGACTCTGTTTTCTCCTCTTCGGCGAGACGTTCTTGTGTTCCCGCCGCTTCCCGACCTCCTCGCTGAGCCGCTGAATGTGCGATGCTCCTCAGGGTTACCGGTGCCTGGAGTGCGGCGACGCCTTCGCCCTGGAGCGCAGCCTGGCTCGCCACTACGACCGGCGCTCGCTGAGGATCGAGGTGACCTGCAACCACTGCGGAAAGCGTCTGGCCTTCTTCAACAAGTGCAGCCTGCTGCTGCACGCCAGGGAGCACAAGGAGAAGGGCCTGATCATGCAGTGCTCTCATCTGGTCATGAAGCCCGTGCCCCTGGACCAGATGATCGTCCAGCAGGAGCCCAGCGGTCAGTCGGGCTTCTTGTCCACGGGGGAGCTGCTTCCTGGAGGAGGAGGAGGCAGATGTTTGGTCGCGGTGGAGCTTCTGCAAACACCTGATCAATGCATCGATCACATCATCAGAATTACTTTGACATCCATGTCCTCACCATCCCTCCTGGTCCAGAGGCTCCTCCCCAGTTCCTCCTCATGGAGGTGGAGTTTTGGCCGCACGTGGACGTCCGCTGTGTTTTCACGGTGTCTCCTCCCTCCTTCGCAGCGCCTCTGGGCCGGTCCAGCCCGACCAGGAAGACGGAGGTCCTGAACTTCAACAACAGCAGGTGTCCTGAGTGTCAGACGCAGTTCAGCAGCCAGGAGGAGCTCGGGCAGCACTTCCAGGAGGTCAAAGCCACACACACCACGGTGAGAGAGGGAGAGAGAGAGCGTGTGTGTGTGTGTGTGTGTGTGAGAGGAGAAAAGTAAGATGCCCATCTCACCCCCAGTCGTGCACAGAGTGCTCTCCTCCCATGCTGCTCCCCAACGTCTGCAGTGGTTCGGCCCACCAGCGTCTCCACCAGGGTTCGGCTCCCCACGTCTGCCCGGAGTGCGGCGGCGCCGCCAAGCAGGCGCAGCTGCAGGCGCACCTGGAGGAAACCTGCCTGCACTTCGCTCGCCGCATCGGGTACAGGTAGGACGCCTGGACTCAGCCAGCGGCCGCCGCACATGGATCATTCCATTTGGACAGAGTATGTGGACCGTTGCATTTTTGCAGTGTAATTTTTGTACGTGTTTGCGTGCATAGACGGTATTTTAGTTGTATTTGTCGTACTCTTTCTATGGCATTTTGATTGTTGTGTAAATATGTATATTTCTGGCTGGCTTAACAGATTTGTTGCACGTGTGTGTGTGTGTGTGTGTGTACATATATTGACTAAAAAAAAAATCAGGAGGAGTATGTGGACCGTTCTATTTAGGGGGACCATCTGGACTGTTCCATTGTGGTTAGAAATAATACAGACAGGTCCACATAGTCCACCTAAATGGAACGGTCCACATAGTCTGCCTAAATGGTACCGTCCACATAGTCTGCCTAAATGGTACGGTCCGCCTAAATGGAACGGTCCGCCTAAATGGTACGGTCCACATAGTCTGCCTAAATGGATGTTTGTATTCTTTCCAACCAGTTTGTAGCATCCATAGCGGTTTACTGCCATTCATGATTGACAACCTTCATTCTGGGGACAGAAACCTGTATTTCAGTATCTTCAGGTGTTTGAACCGACAGCCTGTTCTTCCTGCTTAAAGCTGTTCAAAGTTCAGACCTTCTCGGTTCTCCTGGAAGTCTTTGAACACACGTGCACTCTGGGATCAGACTGAAACCCCAGAGGCCTCTGAGTGAAGATCATATGAAACGTCAACGTTTCCGATAGAAGTCGGCGTCTGGAGCGCTAACGTGCAGTCAGTCTTGCTCAGCTGCTTGTTCCGCCGTCCATCTCCAGATGTTCCAGCTGCCTGGTGGTGTTTGGAGGTCTGAACTCGGTCAAGTCTCACATCCAGCAGGCTCACTGCGACACCTTCCACAAATGCCCCACCTGCCCCATGGCCTTCAAATCCGCCCCGACCATCCAGAGCCACATCGCTGCCCAGCACCCGACACTCACCGAAGCCAAGGCCATGTACTCTACACACACACACACACACACACACACACACACACACACACACACACTCAGGAGACTGTGCTGAAGAAAACTGTCCCCTCCCCCCCCAGGTTGATCTACAAGTGCGTGATGTGCGACACCGTCTTTACCCACAAGTCCCTGCTCTACGTCCACTTTGACACACACCTGACCAACCAGAAGGTCCAGGTGTTCAAGTGTCCCGAGTGCACCAAGCTCTTCTCTCAGAGGACGTCCCTGCTGGAGCACCACAAGGTCTGTCCACGTTCTCCGCCGGGCTCCGACCCCCTCGGCCGTCCTCACCTTCTCCTCTCCGCCTCTCAGAGCCACAGGGTCGCCACGCTGTCCTCGCCGGCGTCCTCCTCCTCCTCGCGAGCCCCGCCGAAGCCGGAGAGCTCGGACGGCGAGGAGCGGGCGGATCCCGGCAAAGAGAGGCTTCGGGCCGAGAAGATCAAGACCCCCTCCGGGTGGAAGTGCGTGCCCTGTCACCTGCGCTACTCCGACCGGGAGGAGTTCATCGGCCACATGGCCCAGCAGCACGGCAAGGTGAGGACCTTCGGGCCTCTTGGTCCCCCACACGTCAACCTGGAGGTCACAGTGAAGGTCGCGTTGGAAGAGCTTCGCGTCTAACCCGAGAAAGAGTTTGGATGCTGATCCCGTGTGTGTGTGTGTGTGTGTGTGTGTGTGTGTGTGTGTGTGTGTGTGTAGATCCTGAAGAAGTTTCCCTGTAACAAATGCGAGAGCTCCTTCACCACCACCTCCAGCCTGAGACGTCACATCAGAGACAAACACAAAGCACTGAACCGAGGCTTCCGCTGCCAGTGAGTGTGTGAATCCTTTGCACACACACACATATTCCCGAGGCGTTGAGGCAAACACTTGGAAACACAGAGTACATTTGAACCTGCTGACAGCTTTTTAGGGAGTAGACTGATGACGTGTGTGTGTGTGTGTGTGTGTGTGTGTGTGTGTGTGTGTGTGTGTGTGTGTGTGTGTGTGTGTGTGTGTGTGTGTGTGTGTGTGTGTGTGTGTGTGTGTGTGTGTGTGTGTGTGTAGGTACTGCACAGAGAGCAAGAAGGCATTCAGCAGCAGGGCGATGCTGGACAGACACATCGAACTGAGACACAATCCGGACGCCGTAACGGTAAAACTATTGCCTTCTGTCTTTGAGCACCTGATCGATCCGAAATTCATGCGATGAATGAATGAATGAATGAATGAATGAATGAAGCCGGCGGTGTGTTTCGCGCGCTGGTGGTGCTTCAGCCGGGAGTGTAAAGTCCTCCACGCATGTGGTGACGGTACGGCTTCCGATCCCCTCTGCGGTCTCAGGGGGGCCGAGACGAGGCGGGCAGCTCGTCGGAGCAGGACGGAGGTCAGGCGTCTCGGCCCGGGAGAAGAGGAGCGCCGAAGGCGGAGAAGGACCCGGAGCTCCCGGCCAAGAAGCCGCGGTCCTCCGCCTCGCCGCCCGAGTCCGGGTTCTGCTGCGCCCCCTGCGGCTTCACCACCGAGGACCAGAGCACCTTCCTGGATCACATCGCCCGGCACCAGCCCGGCGGGCCGGAGGCGGCGGGCCAGCAGTGCCTGCAGTGCGGAGCCTGCTTCACCTCCGCCTCCTCCTTGTCCCGCCACCACTTCATCACCCACAAAGTGAGGGACGCCGTCCCCGACGGCCAGCAGGGCCCGGCCCGCTCCCCCACAGGCAACCGGAGGCACGACGACAGGAGCTCCCTGGCGGGCTCCGAGCCGCCGTCGCCCTCCTCGGCGGCCCAGGGGAAGGAGGAGGACGGCACCCTGGCCTGCAGGGTCTGCAGCAAACCCTTCGACAAGGCTTCCGATCTGAACACGCACTTCAGGACTCACGGCATGGCCTTCATCAACGCCAGAAACACGGGGAAACCCGCCTGAGAGACGGGTCCCGGCGGGAACCGTAAAGTGCCTTAGCGGAACCGCTCCGCTCTTCGGATTCGAGCCACGGATGTCCCAATCGGGGGGTTTGTGCGGGAACGCGCTGAGATACGATCCAAGGTGGGTTCCGGTCCGCCGCCGCCGCTCGCGACGCTCAGGGTGGAACGCAGGAACGTGACGTTCTGTTACGCAAACCAATGTGACGGTGGCCGCTCGTCCCTCGACCTGCTAACGCACACGACTGTGAATCTACCAAAACGCCTACTGTGACCCTGAATGCACCCCGACTCCTTCCTCTGTTCACCCGACTTTGCTTTTCTGAAGCGCTCGGTAAAATTCTGGATTTTCTTTTTAATGACGTCTTTGGACTGGACCGGGAAGAGAATCGCTATTTGTCTTTTTAAAGGACGGACACTCGGGGTTACGTCACCTTCACTGTCTCGGAAATCATGGGAAAAAAAGGGTGTTAACCTCCCGGGAGCTGAGCTTTTCTTGTTTGTTTTTTTTCTGCTTTTTATTCCTCCTACCTGGTTTTTTGGGGGGAAAAAATGGACAAGATGCGAGTTTATTTAACTCCGTATTTGCAGCCAAACTTGCCGTTACTTCACTTGTTTTACACATCAGCCTTAAAATGACCTGTTGAGCTCAGGTGAGTCCCTCAATGTCCCCCAGACCACACACACACACACACACACACACACACACACACACACACACACACACATTAAGACATCTCCATTCAGCCCAACTGCTGCACAAGAACTCTCTCATTGACCTTGAGCTTCACAGGATCCGTCGTCATCTCTTTCACTCGCTGGTTCTTTTAAATCTACTTAAATATTAATCATAACAATGACCTTTTTTTTTTGGTTTCTGGTTCACTTTGCGATCCGGATCCGCCGCAGGGATTCCCGCTTCTTTTGACACCCGTGTCATTTCCCTTGCTGCCGTTAGAGGGCGCAAAGCAAGGCTCACTCATGGTGATGCAAAGGTGGAGAAAAATGAAGGTTTTAAGAGCAGGAATCTCTTGAGGTCCTTTTAAAAGACGGCAGCGGGAGGGAGGAAAACTACTGAGAAAAAAAACATGGAAGAGTTCAGAATGTGAAAAAGCTGCAGTTTTTGGTCTTAACGGCTGAAGCTGCTTGGAAGGTCTTGTTCGCGGAAGAAGCACACGTTTGTCTAAAACCATGTTTTACAGATACTGTGAGTGTGTGTGTGTATCTACGTCTAATGACAACTTATCGATCAGTGCATGTCAATGATTTCTCTGCCATTTCCGGATTCTCTCCCGGTTCCCGCTTCGTTCTCAACATCATGTTTGTTTGTTTTGTATCTACTAGTCGATTTCATACTAAATGATGACAGGAAATAATAAATCTTAATGACAAATCACAGGGAGATTCTGTCCTTCTGAAGCTCCGTGAAGAATGCACAGCTTTATTTTGGATCTTCTGCAAACTTTCGCTAATACAAAGCACACATCGCAGAGGGAATGGAGGTTCTACCTGCATGAACGGGATTTACAGCGGTCTTGCAAAACAGGTGTTTGTGTGTATAATTTGCAGAGTGGACTGCTTGGAATAATTGAGAAAGTTGAATTTTAAAATTCACCAGCACATGAAGCTTTCACAGCAGGAAGTGATCCAGAGGAACAGGAAGCGTGGAGGAGCGCAGAGGCGTCTGGAGACGGTTGAAGGTCCCTCACAGCAGCAGGAAGCCCACCAGGAGGAACAGGAGGGGCTTCAGCAAGGCCGAGAACCCCTCCATGTTCACCGACGGAGCCCCTGGACAGACGGCGAAGGTGAAATCAGATCAATGACATTGATTGACTAAAGGGAATCACTCCCCGGCCCCGAAGGCATCCGGAAGGTCACGTCTGCACCTTGAAGATGGACTCAAATCTGGTCCGACTCAAATCCTTCACTAACTGGAAACTTCCCCTGAGTTCAGAGGAAGAGCCAAAGAGGTTATAATATCAAGAAAATTTATTTAAAATAATATTAGAATAAAATCTATTTTTTTTTAAATCTTTGATAACACATTGATCATATGTGTTTAATAAATTTATTTTTATTCATATTAAAAAATCTTTGATAATACATTGATCATATTTGTTTAATAGATTTATTTTTATTCATATTTTTTTCCAAATTTTGGGGAGATGAATTTAAATATTTCTTACAGAGTTGTTTGTAATTTCCTTGGGTATTTTCAGCTTCTCAACACACAGCAATGGACAAGTCAGCTGCCATTTATTGTCATTTTCATTAAAAAAAAAAAAAAATCAAATTTGTAATTTCAAGGATTAACTCAAGACTCAAAAATGTCACATTTTTTAATTCTCATTTGCTATCTTCAAATTACGACATTTTGGCCACTCAAATTCTGTTTTACTATTTGAATTGTGATTTATTACCGTAATTTACGGAAGATTAGCCGTGACTTTTTTCACGTAAACAATGATGCGGCTAATATATGGACTTTTTTTGGGGGGGACGACACTAAAGAGCTTCACGCCGCTAAAACATTTATCCTCGTCACATCGGACCGATGAAATGACCGGGAAATTCTGAATCTGTTCAACTCCGACACCGAAGAAGACGACTTTGACGGTTTTAGTGCGCAGGAGGAAGCCCGACTATTGAGCTTATATTGACGTGCGCTCAGGAGTCCGGAAATTAGTCATCTTTTCAACATCTGTTAATTCCTGCGGTTGAAATGTATTCATGTATTTCCTTCCGCGATTTCTTCCCAAACACCGAACAAACAAACCCCGCATGAACGCGTGAGGCCAGTTTTCTCACTTGACTTGACCTCCGGGCTCGGCGGTCCTTCGCCGGCCTCCGCCCTCTCTAAGGCGTCTCGCTGCCGGCGGCTCAGCCAGGCTCGCTGCTCACCGGTGACGGCGGCGGCGTTCTCCGGTCCGAGGGCCTGCAGCTTGGCGGGGCTGAGGGCCTGAGCGGGGACAGGACGGCGCCGGATGTAGCGGGTTTGCGGAGCGACGGAGGAGGAGGAGGAGGAGGAGGTGGTGGTTACTCACGGCCAGCGTCTGCGGGGGGAAGAGGGGGATGCTGGAGGTGCTGAGGAAGGAGAGGACGGAAGCCTCCAGAGAAAGCAGCTCGGCCTCGTCCAAAGCGCCTGAGGGAGACGGAGGAGGCCGTGAGCAAAACTCCACCCGGAAACGGCTAAACGTGGACTTTTCTTCGGATAGTTAAAACCGACGAGAAGGATGATCCGTCTGATTGTTGGCGAGGTCTCACCGGCGATGTTGCCCAAGGCCGCCACCTGGGCCTCCGTCCAGTTGGAAAGGCTCCCGAAGACGGACACCGCCAGATCTTTGAGCTGCCGCGCGACGCCGACCCGACACCGGAGGTCGCCCAGGGAACCCACGGCGTCCCTGTGACACGGACACACGGCGTGTTCTCAGGAAATAACAACTGAATCGTTTCCGATTCCGCGGTTGTTGTCGTAAAAGAATAACAAGAATAATCTGCAATTGCGTTTCTCTGTTCCTCTGTTCATCCAGTCGCACCGGCTACCAGTAGCTGCCAGGATCAAGCACAAGGCCCTGACCCTGGCCTTCAAAACCACCTCAGGAACAGGTCCAGCATATCTGAACAAAATAAGACGTTATGTTCCCGGCAGAGAGCTGCGTTCCTCTAATACAAACCTACTAGCCGTACCTTTTGCTCGCTCTAAGCGATCTCAGGCAAAACTGTTCTCACTTCTACTACCTCAGCGGTGGAACAAACTTCCGGAAGCAACAAGACGAGCATCATCTCTCTCAACCTTCAAGAAACAGGTAAAAACTTTTCTCTTTCAGGACTTTTTACTGCGCTGATGTTCCAGATCAGGTTAGGCAGCAAGTTAGGCTATGCAGTGTGTGTGTGTGTGTGTACGTTTGTGTATGTCTTTGTCAAAAAAAAACCCAAACAACTCACTAACCCAAGCTTACTGTTCTGTATACTTCCTGTGCATTGTGTATTTGCAAGTGTATTTGCAGTCCCTATGTCCTCTATTGGAAGTCGCTTTGGATAAAAGCGTCTGCCTAATGTAATGTAATGTAATATAATGTGTCCTCAGACGTCTTATCAACTGTTTTATCTCCTCAGCCAGAAGCTAGGAGGAGATGTGATTGGCTGCTGGTGATGTTACTGAACATTGTTCTACATTCATTTTGGGAATCCCAAAGATCTCACTGACTTGAAGGCCTGCAGGTTGAGCTGGGAGATCTCGGAGAGGCTCAGGCCGCACAGGAACCGGTCGAGAGACACCAGCTCGGCGGCTCCCAGCAGCGCCGCCGTCAGGTTGTGGCGTTTAAGGACGGCCTTCCACACCGACCCCAGCTGTGCAGACGGGGGTTAGTGGGCTTGAAGACTGACGTCCGTCGGGGCTCCTTCCTTTCGGTGTTTTCGAACCACCAACCTGTAGATGGTTCCAGCCGCAGTGGGCCAGGTCCGCCAGCCCGTCCAGAGAGAAGGGGAGGTTCTCCAGATCTTCGGCGAAAAAGCTCTTGGAGATGCAGCCCAACTGAACCACGGTGCCCTCGTTCATCTGAGACGTCGGTCCAAAGGCCTGCAGGCACACGTGGAGAGGAGGGAAGGTCTCGGGATCAAGAGCCCCTGATCCTGACCCCAACTGAACCCTGACCTGACCCAAACCAGCCCTAACCAACCCAAGCCTAACTCTAACCCAACCCTAACCCTAGATGACTGTACCCTAGCCCTAGATTAATCCAACCCTAACCCTAGATGATTGTAACCTAACTCTAGATTATTCCAACCCTAACCCTAGATGAATGTAACCTCACTCCAGATGAATCTAACCCTACTCTAGGTGAATCTAACTAAACCCTAACCCTTGATGAATGTAACCTAACCCTAGATTAATCCAACCCTAACCCTAGATGAATGTAACCTAACCCTAACCTTTGTGAATCTATCCTAACCCTAGATTAATCCAACCCTAACTCTGGGTGAATCTAACTAAACCCTAACCCTAACCTGAGATTAATCTCACCTAATCTAGCCCAGCCCTAACCCTAGATGAATGTAACCTAACCCTAGATGAATGTAACCTCACTCCAGATGAATCCAACCCTACACTAGGTGAATCTAACTAAACCCTAACCCTAGATGAATGTAACCTCACCCTAGATTAGTCTAGCCCTAACCCTAGATTAATCCAATCCTAACCCTAGATTAATCCAACCCTAACTCTGGGTGAATCTAACTAAACCCTAACCCTAACCTGAGATTAATCTCACCTAATCTAGCCCAGCCCTAACCCTAGATGAATGTAACCTAACCCTAGATGAATGTAACCTCACTCCAGATGAATCCAACCCTACACTAGGTGAATCTAACTAAACCCTAACCCTAGATGAATGTAACCTCACCCTAGATTAGTCTAGCCCTAACCCTAGATTAATCCAATCCTAACCCTAGATTAATCTAACCTAACCCTAGATTAATCAAACCCTAGCCCTGGATTAATCCAACCCTAACCCTAGATAAATGTAACCTCACCCCAGATGAATCCAACCCTAACGCTAGCTGACTCTAACTAAACCCTAACCCTAGATGAATGTAACCTAACTCGAGATTAATCCAACCCTAACTCTAGATTAATCCAACCCTAACCCTAGATTAATCCAACCCTAACCCTAGATGAATGTAACCTAACCCTAGATTAATCCAACCCCAACCCTAGATGAATGTAACCTAACCCTAACCTTTGTGAATCTATCCTAACCCTAGATTAATCCAACCCTAACTCTGGGTGAATCTAACTAAACCCTAACCCTAACCTGAGATTAGCCCGAGGTGAATTTCACCTAACCCAACCCTAATCCTAGTTGAGTCAAACTAAACCCTAACCCAACCCTAACTCTGTCAGATGACTCCAGGGTGTCCCCATCAGATATCTACCTCACCTTAAGGCCTCCTCAGACCGACGCCTGACTCACACTGACAAAGAACCAAACCGCAGAAGGTTCAGGGAATCTTCTGCTCTCCCACCGGATGTCCGATCTACCTGGAGTGCCTTTTCTCGCAGCACGGCCAGCTGGTCCTCCACGTAGCCCGGCACGCCTCCCAGAGTCTCCACGGCCTCGACGAAGGTCTCATTCGACATGGTTTCCAGCTGCTCCGCCGTCCAGTAGATGTTGTCTTCTCCCAGTCCCTCCATCAGCTCCGAGGTGAGTTTCACGCCGGCGCCGATGTCGCCGAAACCCTCCGTGTCGCTTTCGCCGTCGTCGGCTGAGGGAGGCCGAGAATCAGAACACACACTTCCGTCCAATACGGGTCTCGGAGAAAGAAGAACCCATATCTCCACCTGCTCGCCTCCTCCGGGGTTCCTCTGAGGAGATGTTGAGCGAGGCGACGGTCAGCTGGAAGATCTTCCTCCTCAGGGCGTCTGACGGACGACGCAGACGGGACCTCAAGAAGATGAGAACCTCCTTCATCCAAGGCTGGAGGAGAAAATCAAACCCCGATGAGTTCCTGCCTCTCGCGTTAAACCAGAGGTGGGTGATTATTTTGGCTGGCGGGTCACATTTCTTATTGAATTTTTTTTATTGCAATTTAAATCATATTTTTTTTGCATTTTATATCAACTTTGTATGTAATCATCCATGTAAAATTAAACAAAAGGAAAAAAAAAAGAGTTTCTAAATTCAATATTTGGAAATAGTTGCCGGATGTGGCGGTAAAAATGCCCGAGTCGGCATTTTTATCAAGAATCTGATTGTCTGCATGAAATAAATTGGACACAAACCTTGAAGGTCAAAGCAGATACAAGGTTGTCATCCAGAAGGATGAGAAGACCGACAGACTCCATGGTTTCCTCCGACCAATCGGATGGATCCCTGCAGGAGATAAACAAAGTAGAAACTTCTTCTCGGTGCCTCTGCTTGCCGTGACTCCGGCGTCCTACCCGAAGGTCTGCAGGACCAGCTGGACCAGCGGCTTCCTGTGGAGCAGGGGGAGGTTCTGGCAGGAGGCCACGGCTGGCAGGGTGGACATCAGGACGTCGGTGGCCGTCAGGCGGAGCAGGGCGGGCGGAAGCTCGCACAGCAACGCGCCCATCCTGGACACGTCTTCAGCGGTCAGAGCAGACAAGTTCCTGCCCTGCAGACGGACAGTGAACATCTCAGCTCGTCCCCGTTCTGGTTCAGGACCTCCCGTGGTTCTTCCATGCTTCCCCGGCAGCGCAGAAGCAGACTTCTATCCGTCCGCTGACCGTTTTTGTTTCCATAACAACTAATCTGTTGGGTAAGTACTAAAAACCCGGGTTCTCGCAGGTTAACGTCATTCTCCCAGCACATTTCTCTGCAAATTGGAACTGAGTTTCTGCAGAACTGACTGAAATTTGCAAGAATTTGCACATTCTGGAGGGAAAAAAACAAAACAAAATGAACACAATTATTGTCCAAATCTTCTTTTCGCAACTGGACTTGGATTTCCTCTCTTGAGGACGACTGTGGGGAGTTTCCGAATATAACAGGCGGATCCAGGTTACGTAAATGGAAGAGTTGATCGTCAGAAACTGGGTCTAATGGGGTTCGACCTCCAGACAACCTGTCATGAATGTATCTCGCCATACTGAGATCGACGGATCAGGACCTTCTGCACCCTCCAAATAACCAGGAAGGATCCACCACCAGAACTTCCACATGAGCCTCAGTCCGTGTGATGCAACATGTTTCACTCCTTTGTTTAGCTTCAACTTTTCACGTGTCTGTGGAGGTTCTTGGTCATCCAGGTCATCTTGTCGAAATCTTCTCGACTTGAATTTCTTCACTTGAAGACGAGTGGCTTCTTCTGGAAGGAAGCCTCTTGACAAGGACCACCGGACTTGACAAGGACCTGGAAGACGGAGGTCCGTCACAGACACCAGTCTGGACGTTAGGATCAACGATGGTGCGAAGAAGGGGCTGCGGAATATATTTCTGCTTTTTCACAAAAAATAGCAAGCGGGAAACGAGTCTGAGAGAAACCAACTCCTGAGGTCATTTCTTTGTGGGGAGAACATCGGCAGGAACGAGTGCAGAAGAAGGTCTGTCAATCCAGGGGGTACATTTTAGACGCTTCTTCTGATTGGACGATCTGAATCACATGACACGGCGCGTCCCTGCTCACCTGTCCCAGGCACAGCAGGGCTTTCCGGGCCAACGCAAGGCGGGACGGCGAGCCGGGGAGCGAAGAGCCGAGGTCTGCCGCCTCCAACGGGGCGAGCAGGACGTTGCAGACCGACGTGGGAAGGGCGGACACCTGCGCCGGCCTGGGAACAACACACACACACACACACACACACACAGTTTCATGAGCAGTGAAAGGGAGGTGAAGAAAGCTGCGTCCTCCTTACGGCAGATGAAGAATGAGGCTGCTCGGAATGTCAGCCAGCTCCTCCTCGGAGACGGTTCTGAAATAATCGTGCCTCTGCTTCTCCAAAGATGCAAAGAGTTTGCGGGCGGCGCAGACGGCCTGGGTTTTTTCGGAGAATGGAAAGCCGGTGAGAAGAAGTCCTCGCCGCAGGACGCGGTGAGTCGGACGGCGCCTCACCAAGGCTTTGGGGAGCCACTGCGGCGTCTCCTTGATGGCTTCCATCAACTCCTGCGTCTCGGCTTCGCTAAGCTTGTGGATCATTTTGCAGGTGATGCCTTGAAGAAGCGAACCCAGTCGCCTGCGAGACCAAAGAGCAAAAAGATGACCGGGACGCTGTGAGCGTCCAACATCTCGACACGAGGAGAGGTTTGACTCACAGTGCATCCATGAGTTTGTTTTTTAAAGTTATGATCTGTCACGTGGAAAAGGATAGATATCCCCATTGTTCTGGACTGTTCTAAGCACTTGAACTCCTCCACCTTCTTGATCTCCACTCCTTGTCGCTTCACCGTTCCACATCCTGTCTCGCTGCTCCTCACCTTCATTCTAGATTTTCACACTAGATTTTCCTCAAGGATAATGTGTGTGTTCTGTTTGCTGTGGTCTCACCTGAACTGAACCTGGCGGAGAGCCCTCATCTTTCTCACCAGCAGAGCAGCCTGAAGGACAGAGCGGGCAGGTAGTCAAAGGTTCTGGTCTCCTCAGAGACCATGCAAGGCAGGGTTGGGCAAACTACGGCCCGCGGGCCACATCCGGCCCGTTGGTCTTTTTAATCCGGCCCGCCAAAGATCGGTACGGAATTCATACTTGATGTTAATGATTGGGTCAATGAATGAGGAGATTATTTCATTTCTGGAGCTTCTCCAGAACACTTGAGAATTTTCCTAAGCCGAATGACACAGATTGGCTTTGTGATTCAGCCTTTACTGTGGACGTACTGACACATGAATGAGCTGGACGGGAAGCTACAAGGGAAAAAACGCTTCGCGCATGAAATGCAAGCAAACGTTAGAGCCTTCAAAACCAAGCTGGTTTTATTTTCAAACCAAATGTCAGACAAACGTCAGATGAGTCCAACAATGTACTGTTAACAAATGCATTTTTTTTTATATGTATCGTATCTTGTGCTGACCCGGCCCATTTGTCAAATCTTAAAAGTCAATGTGGCCCCTGAGCCAAAAAGTTTGCCCACCCCTGATGTAAGGGACGGGCGAAGGTGAATCAGTTGAATGACGGTTACCTGCGAGCGACTCCAGGGCTTCTGCTCGATTTGCTCCCAGGAAGTCACCGCTTTGTCCAGGTCGTCCAGAGAAACCCTGGAGAGCAGAGGAGGCGGGAGCTTCTGCACCAGCTCTGACATTTCCATGTCCTGCTGCAGCTGCAGGGGGAGGTTCAGAACATCAGAATCCACCATGAAACACAATAAACAAACACTCTTTGTTACAAGTTAAGCTGCTGTTTGTCTTATTTGTGCAATAAAAAAAAAAGGTTGATTAAAATAGTGAGCAAAAGTAAATGGTTCTAAGAAAAAATGAATGCACAAAATTTGGAAATAGGCTTCTCCGTGCAGAAGGGGTTTTCAACGTACAAACCGTGAATGTTTGCAAGTTCTGGTAAAATTTAGGACAACGAAAGATCCTAGATTAAGAGCCATTTAGGATTCGAAAGTGCCGGCTCTTCTTCGGGAGCTGAGCTAAAAGAGACGATCTTCCAATCACCGTTCTGTCCCTGACTCCATGTCTGTCCATGTCTGGTCTGTAGTCCATATCCTGTTCATAGTATTGGTTGTTCTTAATGTTCATTGCCATGACTTGTGACCTCCTTGCGGAGGCTGTTCTGTGTTCACAGTTCAAACCGGTTCAGTTCTACACCAGGCACCTGTCAGGTGGTTGGGTTCGACTGCCTCGCCTTGTTGCCCCCATGGCGTAAAGTCTTGACGGAGTGAAGTGGCCACACAAGAACCCAGCTGACATGGGTTCTCGCTGGTGGTCCAGACTCAGCCTGGAAGCACATCTCAGAGCTGCCCAGATACCGGCTATGTATGGACCGAGCCCATGCCGGTACCGAACCCCACTGGCTCCGTCCACAGGGCCCTCGCCTTCCACCAGGTGTCCCCGTCAGGGGAGTTGTCTACATCTGACATTGACAGGGGACAGGTAAGGTCCAGTTTCGTTTTGGTTTGTGGACGTCTGGAGTTGCCCCCCTCGAGGGGAGGGTACTATCATGATGCTTGGTCCCCGATGCCATGTCTGGTCTGTAGTCAATGTTTCTTGTGTTGATTGCCATGCTGTGACTGTTTCCTCCTTGGAGTGTGGAGAAGATACAGATTTTGTAACTTCCCTGCTCAGAGTAGCTCACCTGATGGATCAGAGACTGTGGCTTACACTTGAAAGGCCTTTATATAACTTAAATATGGATTGACCTTTTGGCTGTAGTTGAGGTTGCTTCAGCAGTGATTACTTATCAGTCCTTTATAGAACGTATTTTAAATGTATCTATTTGGGGTGTAAGCATCGTTTTGATACAATGCAGATCATGAGGAGATTGTACAGGGACTCCCAACGGAACACAAAGGTAACCCAAAAGGGATATCCATGCTTGTAGATGCTGAGCTTTATGAGGTTTGGCTTGTTGAAGGTTTGAGATAATGAATAGTCTGGTCTCTGACCAGAGCGACTTCTGGTCTCAAGGTTTGAGTGGATTTTGTTTTTTTCTTCGAGTACTCCATAGTACTTGTTTTGCTAATACTAGGTTGAATGGTGTTGCTGTTTGCAGTAGATAACTTACAACTTGTCCAGATACAACTGATCGCTTTCTGTCAACCATAGGTTGAGCCAGTCCTCGAACTCTATTCTCTCGTCTCGGGATCTCACAACTCTGGACTCCATCCATCATAAAATTCCGGGGACAGCCAAATTTGTCCAAAGGTAAGTTTGGATTCAGCTCAAATGTTGCGGTTCAGGGATGCTACTATTTTAATCATGATGCTCAAAGAGACCGTGGCTGTTTGTTGGTCAGTAAGTTTGAAAGTTCGCCATTTTCCTCGGAATAAACATGCTCGAAGTTAGCGTGAATCTCTTAAGGGTTTCTGAACAAGAGGCTCTTGGTGGCTTAGAAGGAAGATGATTTCTGTTCCCACATGAGACAGGACACTTGGAGTGGAATAGTATTGGATAGTACAGGGAAGTATCAGCTTGTATCTTTTGACATGATGCAGATTTTAAGGAGAATGATGTCCATGTGCAGAGACTCCTAAAAGAACACAAAGTCAACCCATAATTGTAGATCCTGGGTCTTGAGGTTACGGTTGTTGATCTGATATTAACTGAGTGGAGCACGATCTGGCCTCGAGGTAGGAGTAGATATTATGCTTTTGTTCTTCTTTGTTCATATAGAACAATCCTTCGGAGGTTATTAAACCTGTTTTGAGTAAAGGCACTACTTGTGTATGGCGGTCTCAGTCATCCAGGCCGTGGTTAATCCTTGTCAATCTTTGTGGCAGCTGGACTTGAATTCCTCCCTTGAAGACGTTTCACCTCATTAAAGAGGCTAATTCAGTGCAAATGGACTGCGGTGAGTGCTTAGTACATAACTACCAGGGTTGGGGGCTGGTCTAACTTGTGATGGCTTGCTATGCTAAGGTATAGTTCAACTAGGTTGAACGGGTGTGTCATTAGGGAGGACAAATGCAAAATTTCTGGGAACCCGTTTAATATTTGAATAAGCACAGCTCAGATTCTAACTGTGTAAACAGAAAGGAGAGAAACCCCTTGTGTTTTGGAGGGCGTGTCCTCCAAACCACCTGTGAAGATCCAGTATCTACTTTCAGAGTGACTAAACGGGTTTCTCCTTTTGTTTCACCTGATCTGAATTATAGCTGAACAGCTTCAAATTCTAAGTCCCCAGAAGTTTCCCCTTTGTTCTCCCAGATGACACCCGTTAGTACAACCACCTAGTTACTGCTTAACAAGCAATGACTTAGACCAGCGCGATTACTCAATAAGGAAAACTCCCCAGAGTCCAATTGAAGTGAAGAAGCCTCTCCAATGAAGAAACTCCCAAATGAGGTCTTCAAGGGAAGAAACTCAAACCAAGTTGCCATGGGAAAAAAGACAAGGATTAACAGTGTGTGTGTGTGTGTGTGTGTGTGGCTCAGCAGTCAGTTCTGTTCATTTTATTCCCGCGTTGCTTGATTGAGTTTCCTATGCAGTGTATAATCGATGCTCATTTGTCTTCAATGCAATGGTTAAGCATTTTATTTGGAGTTTGGTCATATCTTCCTTCTCAGCAAGCAACATGTCCAAAGCCGTTCTTTTCTGTCATGTAATGACTCTTTCTAATTGCTCATGTAAACAATCACTTGCATCTCTACTTCCTGGTTTGATCTGATGTGAGCGCAGCCTTACCCATAGCTGAGTCATACTTTTACTCTATTGTTCTCACCACTTCCTACTCCTCGGTTTGCTCATGAAGCACACTAAAGTACTTATCTATTATATCCCATGGATATCTTTGTCACAATTGGAATGGTGTACATGAAGACTCAGCTACCACAACCCCTCTTTTTCATCCTATTCTCTGCGATGCTGCTGGATTTTCAAAGTGTGTACAAGAGGCGTCCACTAACCTAAACCACCGACAATGAGTTTCCAAAAACTCCACCGTGTGTTGAACATACTGTACACTGACGGGAGCTACTTAACGGGTGTGACATCAATAATGTTCAACTCAATATTGACAAAACCACAGAAAAGTGGAAATCAGGAAGAAACATGTGCCACACACTACACTCACATCAATGGAAGTCAAATGGGCGATATGTATTCAAATACCGTACGGTAGAAGCGGTGTTTTGCTTAACGACGAACTCACTTAACAACGGACCCCATGAGGACCACCTGTACATCACAGATGATCTGATGTGGTCCAACACCACCACCCTAGTCAAGAATGCTGGGTAATACCCATACTCCCTTTACAGAATGAGGAGGCGAACCTCCACCTTGTTACAGGGGAACTACTGAAAGCATCCTTACAGTAGCCTCAGTCTGGTGTGGAAGTTGCCCAATTGCTGACGAGAAGCCCTTCAAGGGTGGTGAGAACAGAGATCAGCCCTACCATCTATCAGTACCTGTCCTGCTACTTCCAGAGAGCCACAATGTCCACCCAGCATATGCACTGCTCACCCTCTTAGTATCTGGCAAATGGTACCACATTGGTGCAAGCACCTTGTGGATTTCCTCATGCAGACTCTTTGGTCACACTAAGCCTTGGGCAAACCATGTTGCAACCACCTCCATCTCCATCAAGATCTGCAGAGCAGTAGTGATGCCATGTGCAAAAGATCCCTAAGCAGGGAAAGGGAAAAACGGGGTGCTAGTTCTCAAGTCGATGTACGCTGACTCTTCTAATTGGCTCTGACAGCCACATCTTTTGTGCCTGATACCTCACAGCAGCTCATCCAGGCTCAGGCACTGAATTTTTCTGAACACCAAACTGCACTGAGGACGTTGATGCTGTTCGGTTTCATTCTGTTTTGTGGATTTATTAGGCAATAGAAAGGCTTCTCATAGAAACACCGAATGCAAAAAGGGTTTCAGTGTACAAACCATTCGTTTTTGCTAGTTAGGATAAAATAGGGCAACAAAAGATCCGTGCGGATGTCGAAAGACCCAGTTCTGTGGGAGCCGAGACGAACTTCCCATTACTACTACTCACCCCCTGCAGCATGGCCTTCAGCTGGCCCCTCTTCATCCGAGCTGAGATGTTCCTCAGGCCCTCTGTGTCCTTCAGAACCTCGTGGGCTTTTACCTGTTTGAGGATACAGCCCGGCAGCCCCTCCACCACCGACCCGAGCGCCATCAGATCCTCACCTGAAACCTTTTTACACTGGGACAAAGCAGGGTGGACACCGATGACGACTGAGGGCGGAGCTTATGAAGGCGATTTGACAAATCTTTTTGCCCCAAAATATTTTCGCAATGTTTTTATGTGGAACTTGAACATAAGCGGGACATGAATCTGATCTAATTACAAAACCCAAGTTCTAAGTATGACTGAAACCAAGGAGCTCCACTGAACGCCACAGGAGGTCCTTCCTACCTGAGGCTATCAGACTTTTGAATTCCTCTTCCTTCAGCTGCAGGGAATCTTCAAATCTTTGCACTTAAGACCTTAAAACACTTTATGGCCTTGACTTTGACACTTATAGTTTTATTTGTATTTCTTATCCCCCCCCCTTTTTTACTGTTTATACAATTTCCAACTATTATCTATTTATTGTTATGTTTTACTTGAAACTCTGGCACAATTTCCTTCGAGATAAATAAAGTTGTTCTTATTCTTAAATGGATGGTGTGAGACCTCCATTTAACTACCGAAAGAAAGCCAAAGTCTCTAAAGTGTGGTTGAAAGTGTTAAAAAACACCAAGAGTATAAACAATAAAATTGGAATTCAATGATTTGAAGAAAAAACATCCAGAAATTAGATCATCTGAGACTTTGAGATGAGATGATGATGAGAACAACTTTTATTAATCCCGAAGGAAATTGTTGTGCCAGAGTTTCAAGTAAAAAAAAAACAAAAAAAAAAAACAAACCAAAACATAACAGTAATAGATAATAGTAGAAAGGAGGAAGAATAAGAAATATAATGAAATATGAATTGTCTTAACTGTTAGCAGTAACTACAAAGATTGAAGATTCCCTGCGGCTGAGGGAAAAAATTTGTAGACCATTTTCATTGTCTTGGATTAAAAAGTCAAACAAAGCCGTAATGACCATCACAGAGCTGATCTATTAACACACATAAAAAACAGAACATGGATGTTTTTACTGGAGGAAAAGAAACTTTTCTATTTCCTGTCTAGGAAGTCTAGCCGGCAGCGCCTTGAGCTCACCCTGTCTCCACCCAGTTGATGTTTGACCAGAGAGAACAGCTGAGACTTGGTCCAGCGGGTTTTGGGTCGCAGAGATTTGATAACCTCTCTGAAAGTGCTTCCATCCATAGTGGACAGTTGCTGTGGCGACAGCAGCGTGACGGCCTGGCGCACCGCCGGAGAGTCCATCCAGCTGGGGTTGGACATCACCGCCTTCAGAAGGCGCTTCTTCAGCTTGAAGGAGAAGAGCAGGTGTTTGCAGGGGGGGGAAACCTCTGCGGCTACAGGCTGCAGGAAGCGTGTCTTACCTTGGTGGCTTCGGGGTTGTCGCAGTCGACCAGCTGAGCCAGCAGGTCCTCACTACGTTTAGGGGACAAGTCCAATGCGTTGTCATAGAAACAAGCTAGAGGACCGAGCCTGAGGAGGAGCGGGGAAATGTGCATAGATCATTTTGAAGGTTTTACATCACTGCAAAAACATCACATTTGAAATTCTGTTTAAACTGAAAGAGGGGGGGATTGGGCACTAAAATAAAAATATCTCTTAGAAGCTAAAACTCTTAGCCTCCATCTGAAAACATCTTTTACACTGAAGCGCCCAAATTTTTCATAAAAAAATAGTTTCCTCAAAGGAGCAGATTCTGAAAAAACTTTCTCTTAAGAAAATGAAAATCTCCACAAGTCACATTTCCTCGGAGGACATCTAGCAATTCAACTGAGAGAAAATCACTGTGGTTTCAAACTTTTAACAAAACTGAACTACATGTTTGCATGATTAGCAAGATTTTAGTCAATGCTGGGAAGAAAACCTTGTGCGATCGGCACACTAGAAACACACAAAGTCATTGATACACACTTATCCAGATTCTCTGCAAACTCCCTTCCACTGAAGCACTGCTGAAACATCTGCAGGAACTTCGTCCTGAGGCCGGGCTTCATCTCGGGCATCAGTTGGATCTTGGCCGACTGGAAATTTTGGCACAACTGGAGGAACGCGAAGTAGCACAGAATCAGACGGGGATTTTAAGAGTTGCGATCCGGCTCTTCACCCAGCATCTTTTCACAAGCCCTCACCGTTTCTTTGGGGGACGACTCGATGTCGGCGGGCGTTAAATGGGAGAGGTAAGGGCCCAACTGGACCAACGCTTTGCTGTCCAGCCACTTCAGCGAAGATTTGCAGGGCAGCATCCACACTTTGAAACAAAGAACGGCGCTTTTAGAGCAAAACCCATGTACGCGTCTTCCCCCTGAGGTCTGAGCTTTGATTTGATGTTTTTTTTCAACTACTAAGAATCATTAGGACGCGAATTAGTACGAGAACCTGTTCCCGTCTTGCAAAAGTGATTGATTATTTAGTTGTATCAGTTATTATTAAGGGGGTTTATTTGACCCCAACCAACCCATCATGTGGTCATGACAGAGGTGGCAGTAGTTTCAGTCCCGATGTCTTCAAGAATACTTTTACATTGGTAGCATCGTAGCTGATTAAAACCGATTTATTTCAAATTTTTCATGCTAATGGAACTTAGTACTTAAACATAAATAGTGATTTAAAGTCTGTTCAAGGAAGGAAAATGCCGGGTTGGTGTTTGCATTGTACTTGCCTACCTCTCCTGCAGGCTTCTGTTTACAAAAATACACATTTTTTCTCTTCTATGATGTGGAGTGGGAGTAAAGCGGGGAGTGTAATCATACAAATGACATGTAATCATGAGAGAGAACTTCTTTTCAGTAAATATACGCAGTGTTTGCTAATTCTTACTCGCTCTGGGGTCGGATGAATTCCTCAGGGTACAATTGAAGTAATTCTGGACTATCTGCTCTTTTTCCCAGTTTCCCACCTGAGTCCTCTGGTCCTCCAACAGGGATCCATAGAGCTCCTGCAGCAACTGCGTCCTGGAACAACAGCACCACCGTCAGCCCAGGAGAGCTTACAGGCTGAAACGTCTCTCACCGGCACGCTCACATCTCCTCCATGTTCTGTTCCCAGACTCTGACGGGGAGGGTGAGCGTTTTAGACGTGGCGTCCAGCAGGGCAGGTTTGGCGGCCCATAGCAGGTGTTTGAATTCGCCGGAGTCCATGTTTGTATCCTGGGAGTCCAGACATCTCCAGGACAGAGGGGCCAGGACTGCTTCGATGTAGCACTTGGACAGGAGCAAAGTATTTTGTTTTTAATTTACTTTCAATTAATAATCAATTATGCATTTATTTTTTTTTTTAAAGGAGAGAACACTGACAGAGGAGTTGTTCAGGAGCTTGATTATAGTCAGGAGATCAGTGCAGTTCTGCATCTTGTTTTTCTGCAAAAACTAAAAACAGTAAATCGGAGATAACAAGCACACAACTAAAATGGTCCCAATAAAGATATAAACAGTTCTTTCAGGCAGCGGAGATGATTTCAAATCATGACCCAAAGCCCTCCACTGGTGAGGGGGGTTCAAATACCACTACTTCTCACCAGCTCCTCTAATTTATCCAGGGGGACTCGGCCCACCGACACTTTGTCGGGAGGAAAAAACGACTGCAGCGTGTTGAAGAAATCAGGAAGGAGGGAGGTGGACGGATGGGAACTTCCGTTCTTCATCAGAAGCTCACTGGAGAAGGGATTTGGTTATGAAAAAACGAGTTTATAAACCTCCAAGAACCTGCTGAATTACCTGTCGGTGAAAATGGCGTGCAGTTGAGAAGCCGTTGGCCGGGGATGTCCTGGAACACACAAACATACTCTGGGCCCTTTCACACACTCACGGTACCCACAACCTCAACTCTACAGCACGCAGCTTCACACACACACACACACACATATAGAAGTCCTCACCGCTTCTGTGACATGCCTTCATCTGACAGGTAAAAAAAAACAAAGCATACGATCAAATTTAAAATGTCTTGCAGTCTTTTCTTGCAGAAAGTGAAAACATGCAAATGTCATGCAAAAACTAACACTGGGTAGTTGATAAGTTTGAGATTACTACAACTTTCACTTCTGGAGGTCATCACGTTTGTGACGGAATATTTTCACCAGTTTATTTAAACCAAAATCGCAAAAATAAATCCCTCCTTTCCCTGCTTTCAAGCGTAGCGCTGAACCCGAACCTGCCCGCTCTGTTTTCAGTATTTGAGAATGAACAGTAGAAGTGCCACATCACGTACCAGCCTCCTGGCCGTGTTCCTGAAGTCGGGTCTGCTTCCTGGCACCTCCTCCGGGGGTCGGACAGAAACTGTAGCCACATGTAAGGGTGACGAAAGACACACACACACACTTCAGTTCAGACGGTTGTGTTCTTGGGGTGAGGAGGGGGTGTCTGGTGAAAGGTTGCCCACCTGAAGTTGTGGAGGCTACAAGCAGCAGGGAGATCAGGGTCGCTACACCTGGAGCCATGATGAGCAGACCAGCTTTCCTGTCAATCAAAGGACACTTTGGTTACATATAAGCATTTGAAGCTGATTCCATGTGTATTTCCTCACTGAAAAATACATTTTTCAACCCAATTACAGCTTTTAAAACCCATCAGAGGGATCATGTGTTTCATCCCTGCTGTTATTTCATGTTTCCATGTGAGCCAACAGCAACTTTCTTTTTTTTTTTTCAGCTGCACTTCCTCCTCCGAGGGTTCTTTCCTCATTCACCTTGGCGACCGTCTCTGGGTGCTCGTTCTGTGGGGAGAGCCGGCAGCCACACAAGAAAAACACAAGCAGCTGCAGGTACAACCACCGGTCACCTTCACGGCATCACATTCTTCTGTGCATCTGATCTCACCCTGCTTTGCATCTGGCTGTTTTGGCCTCACGCGATTCGTCTTTAACACGAAAAAAAAAAAAACATCTGTCATAAAGTATCAATAACCTCTTAAAAAAATATATATATATATACCCGGCACAGCCTCTTGTAAAGCGCACATTATCCAGAGATGTCTAAACTGTCAACAATGACAGAAGTTGGATCGAATTTGATGAACAAAACGTGCAGAATAGACTCAAAGGTCCAGCGGCCGGCTCCCGTCTATAACCGTTGACGGCTTAATATTAATTCAAAGTTTAAAAAAAAAACAGCATCACTTACTGACTGGCTCTGCTTCAGTGTCGATTCAGGGAACAATGAAATCAGAGATGGAAATGAGAAAAATGAGGATGTGCACGTTCTTCTTGGGCCCGTCCCTCAGTGCCGCTGTGGGCTGGGTGATCACCTGTTCTCCGCTGGGTCACAACAGGAGTGTGCTATCAAAGTGTTTTTGTGTGTGTGTGTGTGTGTGTGTGCATGCAAAGACAAACATACAAGCAGCTACAGGTAATGCTTCTAGAAGTTGTTTTTAATTCTTGAAGAAGCTGTAATCAAGCAGTTTTGACTTTGGAGATCTGACACACTTGATCCTGGGAAAAGGATCAATTCACAAAGAGCTTATGAAGAGTTTATTGGTCCAAGCCTTTTTACATAAATCTCCTTATAAATGAGCAGGTATACAATTCATTCAACAACTAAAAGGAGGAATTGTTCAAATACAATTAGGCAGCTAAGGTAAATACAGGACGAAAAAAAAGACAAAGCGAAGCGCTGTCACACTCACAATGGCTTCATAGAGCAGAAGGCATTTGAATAGGAAACTCTTTTACTGCCACAGGTCTTAGCCTTCCCAGTGCACAGTGACAGGGCAAAGACGATATCTCTGACATCTCTGTAAAAAGGCACGTTATGCTGTGGGTGCTGTGAGGACAGCGGAGCATGCTGGCAAGGGGGTGGGAGGCCAGATTACATTCAAAACTGGCAGCTAAGAAGTCAAAGCAAAAAACTGACATCCAGAGAGTTCATGTTTATGATCTACGGCATATGTCAATATAAAAGTAAAGCTGTGCTGTCCTGTGGAGGAAGCATGTTGTCTGATGTCAGGTTCAATGTACGTACACGGCAGGAGGGGCGGCACTGCGACTGTCCCGTGTTTCACACGTCCTTCTGCTCCATCTTGGAACAAATGGCCATGTGAAGGTTGGGGTTGGTAAAGTAAGCTGGAAGAGATGATTCACACTCATTAGTGTGTGTTTTTGTGTATGTGTGATGTGTACGACACATAAAAATCAGTTCAATCCCAACCAACTGTTTCCTGGCTGAAAACTTCTCTTACTTGGGGGTCCATTAAAAAGCCTGCTGTGTGTGTGTGTAAACATATATATATATATATATATACACACACACACACACACATACATACATACATACATACATACATATATATATATATATATATATATATATATATATATATATATATACACAGTAGTTTGATGAGTCTTCAGGTGTCACTTTCCTGCTGCTACCAAAGATTTACAACATTCAGGTAGAATGTTATTGCATGTCAAGTTTATTTTGGACAGTCATATAAATAAAATGGCAATTTTGCACATGTTGTAAGACTAATGTCAGAAAAGGCAACTGTGATTCCGGGCTCGTGTTCATGTTAGACTGGCGGCTGTAACCCGAGCCTGGTCACACAATCATGGTCATATCTATACAGGCTTGGTGGGAGACACGGTTCTACAATACACTGTATATATCTAAACACACAGTCTAGTATTGTGTTTCACATTCAAACAGAAATAATACTAATTGTGTATGTGTGTCTCTCTCTCACCGGCAGCAAAGGCACGAACGTCAGCAGGCCTTTTGAGGAGCACATCTCTAAGGAGGAAACAGAATGAGTATGTACTGATTACTGGGGACCCCTGTTTTTTAAGGAAAAAAAAAAAATCAATGAAACATGGAAAAACAACAATTAGTTTGACAGTTGGATTCAGCTTCTGTGATTTTGTTTCCTTTACACGATGTAATTTCTAAGGCAATGCTACACAGTAGGTAATGACAAAGGTGCAGAAATGTTAACACGAGCTAAACTAAACAAGCTAAACTACTGAACACCAGCCTGAGGGGACCTAAAAAGAGTGCTTGGTTGGGACTGGGATTCTGGTATGTCTGAGTTTGACTGCTAAATGGCTTTGAGGAAGAATAGTTGGTCAAGCCAGGATTATACTTTGTCAAACTACTAGATACTGAGAGCTATCATTCTCCTTATTGCTAAGTACTACGTACCATTGAACAGATCATGTAGGACACAGACGTGCAGCCAGCGATCCTTAAGGATATCTTTAGAACGTTAAAAACCTACCAACGCCGGTTTGATGACGATGTCCTTGTCTTTAAAACTTGATCAACCTACCAAGGATGGTTTAAAGATGTCCTCCACATTAAAACTTTATTTACAACAAGGGTCGGATCTACTATTTGTTGTTGAACTTTAAAAGCTGTGTTCACCTCAGGAAGTCTCCTATCAGCACCTCCACCTCCGGGTGGGACCTCATGTACTTCTCATTGTCGATCTTCGTCTTGACCTGTGTCCACACACAAGCTAGTTAGTTCACGCCAAATGTTAAGGGCTCATGGCGTCAGTTGACCCGATTAGCATTAAGTGCCGTATCTTGGTGTCTGTTGACCCGTTTAGCATTAACTGCAGCATCATGGCATCAGTTGACCCGGTTAGCATGAACTGCTGTGTCATTGCATCAACTGACCCGGCTAGCCTTGACTGCCATGTTCTGGCGTTAGTTGCCTTAGTTAGAATTACCAGCCATGTCATTGCGTTGATTGACCCGGTTAGCATGAACCTCTGCCATAGCGTCGGTTGACCCCGTCGGCATTTACCGCAGTAAAATGACGTCGGTTGACTCGATTAGCATGAACTGCCGCGTCAAGACATTGGTTACCTCTGTTAGCATTGACCGCCATGCCTTATCGTCAGTGGATCCGTTAGCATAAACTGCTGTGTCATGGCATCGGTTGCCTCACTTAGCATTAACTGCCACGTCATGACGTCGGTTAACCCGGATAGCATGAACTGCTGTGTCATAGCGTCGGTTGACCCAGTTAGCATTAACTGCCGCGTCATGCCGTCGGTTGAACAGGTTAGCATGAACCGCTATGTCATAGAGTCGCTTGACCCGGTTAGCATTACCGGCCGTGTCATGGCGTCGGCTGTCCGGGATAGCGTTAACCGGCGTGGAACAGGATCGGTTTATCTGGTTAGCATCGAGCGCTGTGCCACGGCTCCGGTTGCCTCAGTTACCATTAACCGCCGTACCACGGCGTCGGTGGACGCCGGTCATGGCATCGGTTAGCCTGATTAGCATCAACCTCTCTGTCATGGCGTCGGCTAGCTTTAGCCCCTTTACCTTGAACTGACGCAGTTTCTCCTGCTGCTCGGGGTTCAGTTCACCGAAGTCCAGGGAGTGAGAGCTGCCCTTCCTGGCCATCTTTGCGATGATTAGTCCTATTGTTTGTGATTATACTGTAATGATTTGTTTCCCTTCAGACACTGTCATCCAGAGGAGCGGAGACCGAGACGCCACCTGTCACTGGCACAGCGGCAACAGCGGTTTCCATGGAGACGACTGAATGCAACGGCGGGCGGTGACCACTAGGGGGCGCTGTTGTGCAGTGCGACTCCGTGGATGGTGTTTTTTTGGAGTCTTCTGCCTGCTTGGTCTCACTTTCTCAAGGTACAATTGACAACATCCAGACCCACAATTAGTCCATGGTAATACTGCATTTTCCAGAGTTTATTAGATAAAGTTAAGCAAAAATATACAACCAGAAAATGTCCTGTAAGAAATCCAGTCAACGGTTCGTCAACATGTGAGTTTAGCTTAAAAGCTGCATTTTTTTTACAACAAAAACAACATAAAACATTCATCCCAGAGGCACAAGGGAGCAGCGGAGACAAATGTAAAGAGTCTGTTTGATAGGTCATCAGGTTAACATTTCCATTTAGTCCTTGTGACTGAAACAAGGTAAAAAAGATGAGGAGACCCAGAGTTTTGGTCAAGGTTCTTTTAAGAGTTCCTGCCTTCTTTCATAACTGTCTTGGAATAAGGAAATAACTGGTGTTACTGAAATTCATGGCCTCTGCCCTCTGTATCCCTGGTGGTTCCTCCTCCTTTTCTACTTCCTCCTCTTCTTCTGCGGCACTATCGTGGGGTTCTTGGTGTCGGGGAGGGGCAAAGGTCACCAGAGCTCTGCCCTCCGGTGCCGCAGGGGCCGAAGGCGGTGGCGGCGGCGGCGAAGCTCCGCAGGGGCTCAGGACGCCCAGACTGCAGACTTTACTTGCAAACTTTTCCTTGTGCCTGAATTGACGCAGTAAAAAGGCTTTGGTGCAGAAGTTATTTAAACTTATTTTCACGAGCTCAAATCTACAACATCATTTTCCATCTGTTGGAAATCCATATCCATTTTAAGTGAAAAGGCGAGAATTGACTGGTTTTAAGTCACATTCCAGATATTTTTGAATATTCTGGTAAAGATTTAGATTTATCTTAAACTTTATCTTAAACTTAAAGATGTAAGACTGGTGGCGATTTCCCAGAAGCCTAATATGGCTTGCAGAAACTTAAGTGCAACCTCTCAAGATATGTGGGAAAACATCAAATTAATCAGACTTTCTTTCCATAGTCTTGCATTTGAACAATACAACAAACAATTTATCACAGTATCAAGATCAATACCAATTTATATTTTTTGCAGAATTCTCCCCACCTGAAGATAAAGGCAGCTAGAATGGCCAAAGAGACAATGAATAAACTGCAGGTCCACAGGATGTGATGCGAAGCCAGGGCGGAAGTGGAAGTCACTACTTCAGCTAGTGAGGGCAAAGAAGGACAGTCCTAAAGGTCAGCAGTAGAATCAACCGAGACACATGTTCGAGTATGTGCACGTGACAAGCGTGTTTGCGTGCACCGTGTTTCCTGTGGCTTCTTTCACTGTTAAGCCTCAGTTATTATGACATATGGCTTCCTGTTACAGCCCAGGGAGGTGTAACGTCCCCCCGAACTGTTTCCCATCTATTGTCAGACATGCTTTCGCCTCTTCTACCTCTGAGGCTGAAGATCTAAGGCCCCATACCCTGACAATCATTAGCTTAATGTTTAATAACGTTATTATTCTTAGATTGTTTCTGGGATATTCTGTCTGATTTTATTTTATTTGTACGTCATTTTAAGCGACTCCTTCCAAATATACAAGCCATTTTTTTTTTTTTTTTATAATGTTACATTTTTTTTTCCAATTTTCATTTTGAAATTACACAATTAAAATCGCCGGTGAAAATTCTTAGAGTTCTATATTTTATTATTTTCATTTTCTAATATTTAAACTTAATGTCAATAGTACTTTTTTTTATGGTTTCCTGCAAATTTATGGATTTGAGGGCTCAGGCTGATGAAGAGATGACTGATACGCAGGCTCTTCCAAAGTGCTTGATTTTCCACCCGTCTTACCGCTGATGGTGCTGTCTTCTTCCCCCGAGCTTTCATACAGGACAAACTACAAAAAGAAAACACCAGATGTCGGTCAGAGGAACACTTGGTCCGAACTCGGTGTCACAGAGCCCCGAAAAATGTTGAGCGAGAAGGCGTCAGCGAAAAAAGTCACAAATTAGCCTTCATAGCTTTGCATTGCTAGCATTAGCTGAATGGTAGCGAGCATGAAAACAATGTATCATCCAATGAGGAGAATGTGATTGTAGATGAAGGTTTCCGGCGGGAGCAAAGAGCAAGAGTGGAAATGGGTTGACACTTGGAGACTCTTACCGCCGTGGTCCGCTCGTCATCGGGGGAAACCAAAGTCCTCGGCTCTGCAACAGAACATTGTATTTAAGAACTAAATGATCATTTGTTGCTAAAAGTCCGTGGTCAGCTTTTTGAGCGCACAGGTTCTGAGGACATTGATCGGGAAAAAACAGCTGCTTGAACTGGAACGCTAAGAACAGAGATCAACTGTAAAGGTCGGTTAGCTGCCGGACTATTCAACAAGCAGTTGTCATTTGCTTTGGATGACAAAGACAGAGCTTTGACATACTGATTGTCGTTGATAAAGGAATAGTCAACGATGAGTATTTACCTTTTTTTCCTCGTCTCCCTCTTTGAATGACAGTGACATCGTTTGCTGTTCTGTCTCGTACTGCCGACTGTACTTGACTCGTAATTGGCCGCGGGGGACAAACTAAGTTTTTTGAATTTGAATTAAACAGACTTTTGCCTTGAATTAGCAGATTGATTCCGCTCTCAGCTTAAGATGAAATCTGGAGACAGGTTTAGGTGGCCAGCAGGTAGCCAACACCAGAAATGTACTAATTAATCAGTCAGTCGGTCAATTCACAACTTAATTCACCACTTTGTATTAGCTAGAAATTGCCAAAATGGCGTTTTTTGGCTGAATACGCCCTAGAACTCCAGTATATCTCAGCTGGATGCAGTAACTCCCTGGTGGCCCATGTGAAGATTTGAACCAAGACACAGGAAGTGTCTGCAAGCTATCAAACCACGACTTTGCAGGGATGGAAAGCAGGTGTATTAAACAGTCAAACACGGAGGTGCGAGTGAGGAGGAAGGAAAGGAAAAGGATCGATTCTGCAGCCGCCTGATTATTCAGAGGAAATGAACGCGTTAGGTTTTCTCAGTCCTAAGAGGTGGATTTCACCCCAGAGTATTTATACACACTTTAAGGAAATTCATTCTTGTTACAGGAAGGAAACTTGTCTTCTTAAGTTGTCATGACTACTTTTGTGAGCTCGGCCCAGGTCAGGCGACTCTGGATTTGCTCTTGTCATTGGAGAGCCTCTACCACTCTACCATGTAGTTACCTGTCCAGCTCCTGGCATAGAGCGGTGCGCTCCACACACTCCACTGACCATCAAACTCATCCTTGGCTCGGAGCTGGATCTCGTACTCCATGCCAGACAAGGCGTCGGTGATGGTGTATGTTCGGCCGCTCCTCTCCCTGATCTCCACCATCTGAAGAGGAGGGCGCAGACGAGGGGGACGAAGGGTTCAAGAACAAACAAGCCTCCGGTTTTCGGACGGCAAAGAAGACAAGCTTGGCGCACCTGCGCGTGAGCACCCGAAGACTGGGTAGGCCGGTATTTGAGTTCATAAATCAGATGATAGTATCGGTCATGTGACAACCAGGACTCTGGGAAACTCCAGCTGACCACCATCCTCCTCTTGTTTCCTTCCTCCTGCCGGACCGTCACTGCCGCTGGAGGGTCCGGCGTCACTGAGCAGGAAGGAGCAGAGAAAGGAGAAGAATTGTTTTGGAGGTGAATTTGTTTTGAAGAACCCCGCCGAGCAAGGCGTCTCCCAACATGTGAACTTTGCACATCTTTTTCCAGCGCCTGTTCAAAACGCTTGATACGAGTCGCACCCACTTACGAATGTGCAGAGGTATGAAGGACAGGAGGGGGCTGGTGGCGTTTCCTGCGATGCTGGTGACACACAGGTAGGCCATGAGGACGGTCCTCAGATGTTCTTCTTCGTGGACGATCGTGCACCAACAGCGCATCTTCTGGGTGGAGTAGGAACACTGGATGCGAAGGAACGGTGCCATGTTGCTGAGGCGCAGGACAGAAGAGACAGAAATCAAACAACCTTTTCCAGCCTGATGGAGTTTCTGTGTCGGATGGGACAGACAAAAAATCCCTTGAAAATGACACTTCATTGATTACACAGATCAAA
Source organism: Fistularia commersonii (assembly GCF_037954325.1). Taxonomy (NCBI): domain Eukaryota; kingdom Metazoa; phylum Chordata; class Actinopteri; order Syngnathiformes; family Fistulariidae; genus Fistularia; species Fistularia commersonii. The sequence goes on along the minus strand of NC_141294.1, from coordinate 15,673,595 downwards.
AACATAAAGATTATGAGCACAAAGCCCTGATAAGACAAGAACATTTATTGGCATGGTCCCTACACTCCTTTAACCCTCTCAGGCTCAAATTAAGTTGTGGCGTAATTAGCTAAGTAGCATTTAGCTGTCGCAAATCTGCAACATCTGCCTGGAGAGGGTTAATAGAAAAGGACTCTAAAAGTATTGCATATGCTAATATTGTAGAAGAGCCATAATACTGTTATATCTTCTTCTCTTTTGGACTTTTCCCTTCAGGGGTCGCCACAGCGAATCCACCTTCTCCATCTAACCCTATTCTCTGTATCCTCCTCTCTCACACCAACTAACTTCATATCCTCTCTCCCAACGTCTATAAATCCTCTCTTTGGCTTTCCTCTAGACCTCTAATTCCAGCATCTGTTTTCCAGTATATTCACTATCCCTCCTCTGTACAGGACCCAACTATCTCAGCCTATCTGACCTTCTCTCCAAAACATCTAATATGTCCTGTCCCTCTGATGGACTCATTCCTGATCCTATATGTCCTTGTCACTCCCAAAGTGACTTGAAATCCTCAACCTTCTTGATCTCCACTCCCTTTAGCTTCACCCCTCCACCCGGGTTCCTCTTAGGCATACATATATTCTGTGTTGCTGCTCTAAACCTTCATTCCTCTCCTTTCCAGAGCATACCTCCACCTCTCTAGATACCTTAACCCTGCTCTTGCTACAGTTCACAATATCATCTGCAAACATCACGCTCCATGGAGATTCCTGTCTAAGCTCATCTGTCAGCCTGTCCATCACCACTGCAAACAAGAAGGGGCTCAGAGATGGAGTCCCACCTCCACCTTGAACCTCTCTGTTACACCTACAGCATACCTCACCACTGTCTCACAGCGAGCATACATGTCCTGCACCAGTCTAACATACTTCTCTGCCACCTACTTCAACGGACCCGCTGACTGTTTTTGGACTGTGGGAGGGAGATGGAGAACCTGAGAGAACCCAGGCAAGAACCAGGAGAGCACGCAGGGAGAACCCAGAGGGCCCAAGGAGTGGAACCCTAGCAGTGAAATAGTGGTTTTAACCACCATAGTGCTTCCCAACGTCACCAGATTCTACCAACATCAGCACCAAAGCTCCGGTCCTGCAGGCCGGCGTTGGGGTCCTTACTTTCTCCTGAGCAGGAGGGAACAGCTGGGGCGAAGGTTCATGGGCTTCACTGGTGTCCAATTGCAGCGGATCTTACTGCTAGGCGACCTTTTGTAACAGGACAGAGTTGGAGTCTCAGGAGGCTCTGAACACACACAGGAGACGTCCACTGTTCATTTACTCATTGGAGACCACACACACGACAAAGTACAACACACTACACTCCAACAAATATCAATGTGTATGAGGTATGCGGGTGTATCAGAAAAAAGGTAAACTAGATGAGATTTAATTGCATAAAATTTCAAGTTCGGTGGGTCCAATTAAGAAGGCCAACGGGCCGCCCATTTCTGACCTAGAAGATATCTGCCAGACTATCAGACAGAAACCGAGAATGCACTTTAATGGCCGTCAGAATCTCCATATTCAGCTTTAGCGAGCCGAGGCGAAAGGTTAGCGATAGCCTGATA